>NW_003546678.1:66944-70622 GCF_000090795.2 Amphimedon queenslandica | reverse complement strand
TCTTTCTGCAGTTGCTTGCTCTTTTGAGTTTACCAACAATGCAAATCAGGATCTTTATCTACTGAAACGTAACACTCCTCTTGAAGGACTCAGATCTCCATTTGTTTATGTCTCTCTTGACGGTCGTCCACTGAAATATGAAGGTATGTATGTGCGTCGTGCCCCTCCTACAAAGGAAAATTTTGTTCTCTTGAAGGCAGGTGAAAGTATTTCTGCCACAATCCAAATCACCAATGCCTTTAGCATTCATACTGATGGTCTCTACACTGTACAATACAGTAGACCTTTACAGTATCTGTCAGTGAATGAGATGAGTGCAATGTCTATTGATCAGCTCAAGGAATCGTTTGTACATAAATCCGTTCAACTTTACTTGAAAGACACTTCCGTTCTCTCGAAACCAAAGAGACAAGAAGTAAAAATCGATTACACTGTCCATCTCCAATCCTGTAGCAGTGCCAGTTTTTCTGGTGGCAAAAAACAGAACAGAGCAACACTAAGTGCTCATAAGAAGCTTTGCTCTGGATCTGATACAGCTAAAGGTAAAGTTGGCAAAGGTATTGGCATATCTACTACATGGTTTGGTAAATATAATGCTAAAAGGACAGCTAAGGCTAAGAAAGTATATACAGATATAAAAAGTGGACTAACTAAAACTGCTGTAACATACTACAACAATGGCCCAGATTGTGAAGATAACTACTATGCCTATGTATGGTCAAATATTAAAGACACTGTCTATCTTTGTAACCTGTACTACAAAATTCAAACGTCTTGCAGTAAGACTAAAGAAAGCAAGGAGGGTACTCTGCTTCATGAATGGTCCCACAGTTTTGCCAGTACTAATGATATTGAGTATGGTCGTACTGATTGCAAGAATTTGGCTAAAAACAAGCCCAGTAGAGCAGTCAAAAATGCTGATAGCTATGCGTATCACTATTGTGATGCTCAGTAATGGAGCTCATCAGCTAAAAGCCAAGAACTTTAGGACTCATGCAACACTATAGGACATACACAGTTTATTTTTAGGCCTCTTTTTGCTTAGCTATAATATTACATTTTTGATTAATTAATTATCTTGGCTTAATGATCATTAATAAAATTGAATTAAAAATATCAAAATTGAGCATATAGACATGTGACAATAAGCAAGAGTACTCTGGCAATTAGACACAGACCATACATGCATGTACATGTACATGCCATAGTTACATGTATGACTTGAACCCAATTTTTGAGTAACTTTAAAAAATTCATAAAAAAATAGTTTCAATTGGAATCAGCTCAAACTATCTACACAACATACATGTAAGTGCATGTACATGTACCGTATGGCAGAAAATTTTTGTGGCCCAAAATTTTCGTGGATTTCGCGTTTTTTTCAAAACCCATAAAAATAAAATCCGCGAAAATCAATTCTATACGGTTTAAGATGCCGAAATGTAGAAAACCACAAAAATTAAAGCCAGGAAATTGATTTTTGGACGGATCTGTGAAAATTTTGGGTCGCAAAAATTTTGGGCCACGAAATTTTCTGTTATACATGTAAGTACCATACTGTAGAGCGGGTAAAATTGGAGGGGCTAAAATTTGGCAAATTGCTAAATTTTGGTGATTGGTGGATTTTTAATTTGGCAAATTTGTGGCCACATGCCATTGAGCATGCGTATAATGGCTCAAAATGGTGGGATTTTATTTTGGCGAATGGCTATCAAAATGCCAAATTCGCCAAATTTAATCCCCTCCAAAATTACCTGCTATACAGTATTTCCACAAATAGAGCCTAGGCTCTTATTGCTTAACAGAGGAAAAATCACAACAAAAAAAACAAATGCCACAACTTGGATTCCAATTCATGACCTTGTGATATCAGGATGACAGATGAAGTTAGGCTATTTGGACCACTCTAAGCATACATGTACATGTAGTTGCACATAATACTGGGTAAATATGCATATTTATAGTTGTAATATATTAGTGATTGGCATTTATTTTGAGTAGGGCCCTTATTCAAGGAAATGCAAGCACATGTACATGTGTATCAGGAAAAATATTTAAATGACAAATTCCCTCCTTTTCAATTTAGATGAAATTTGGCCAAATACTGTGTACTAGATGTACTGTACATGTAGTTGGTTTGTTCTGTACGTACATTATTTCAAACAGGGTTTCCCACAAAGCATGCTTAAGTGAGCTAAACAGCTGATAAAAACTACAGAACAAAATATCACATAAATATTACTTATCATAAGCCACTCATAAGAAGAAAAAAAAACTTCAGTTTCTTCAGTCACATGTCATGCTAAGGCCATTTTTATTACAAAGAAGCCACACTGCTAATAATAATTGGCAATTTTATATGCAATCTTAGCTACTTACATTTAAATGAATAAAATCTATCAAGACAACAATATCTTTGCCATGATAATAGGTATTAGTTTTTATAGCTCTTTTGACTTGAGTTGGTACAGAACTTACACTATTAAAAGCAATGAATCATGGTCATTATCTCTATCATGCTGCATGATGGAGATGAAGCCCATGATTCATTGCTTTTAATAGTGCATAAATGTAAGGGCAACTGCAGCGAGTCCAAGCACTGCAGGTGTCTCATTAAGGTATTTTTATGGCAACTACTGATAATTATTTTTATATATTTAATTATATAATTTTTTGTATAATTATATAACTATAGTTATTTCAAATATTTTTTGAGTTATGAGAAATTTTTTAGGCAGACCAATTTTTGTAAAGAAAACAAAGGCTATAGCTTATGGTTTCTTTTCCAAAAAATGGCTCCAAAATCATCCCAAAGTTTTATTATTACATTTTCTGATGCATATTGATGTTGTTAGGGACAGAATAGCCATAGATAACGGTTATGTACTGATTTGCTTTAAGGTTTATTGACTGCTTTGTAAGAAGTATTATATTAGCACTTATCAACCTGATATTACATGTAAAGATGCTATGTTACTTACAGTAAATGTATTTTTAGTTTTGTGGTTATTATTACTGTGTATGAATATTGTTATCCATGATATACCGGTAAAAGTTCTAAAGCATGCACATTCTGTGGTTGTTACTTGTTACAGTTGTTATAGTCTTATTCTTGAATGGTTTCTTTCTCTCTCTCTTCATCTCTCTTGTGTTTACTCTTTGTTATTTACCAACTTGTTGAGTTAACCAGAACTGCCTTGCTGAAATCCACCCGCAAACTCTAATAGGTAATGAGCACAGCAGCATGGCAACTGAAGCTAAAGGTGTACTAGTTCCATTCAATGGAAGCAATTATAGCACATGGAAATTACAGTGCCAGATGGCTGTGATGAGAGAAGGACAGTGGAGCATTGTGAATGAATCTGAAGCTCCTCCAGATGATGGTGCAGATGAAGCAGTTATCACAATCTATCAAGCTAGACAGGACAAGGCGCTCGCCACAATAGTTCTATCTATTGACCCGTCCTTACTCTATCTTCTTGGTCAGCTCCATAGTCTTTTAATACTCTGTCGCAAGCTACATATGCTATGACTACAAGATGGAAAGTCAGTACAAGAGCACATTAAAGAGATGACTGAGATCTTCAATGAACTCGTCATCATAGAAGCTCTACTTGATGAAGAAAATCAAGTAGTACACTTACTCGCTAGCTTGCCTTGAGTCGTATGACACACTTG
>NW_003546678.1:32497-47256 GCF_000090795.2 Amphimedon queenslandica | reverse complement strand
GATTGATATTGACATTGAACCAACTGATAAGGTAATTTTGTATTATTGTGACCATTGCAAATACACAGTACATTTCGTTTCTTGAGAGGGTGGGTAGTATTATATTTAATGTATAATTAATACAATGATGAATAGTGATACAGCACCATGTGGGTGGGACACCTATCATCAATGGAGTACATGTAAATTAGATAATTCCAATTGCCATTTTGCTATGGCATGGGATAACATGTAGCTAGTTTTGTACATTAGTTTTCAAAGGTTCAATGTTTTATATTTTGTCCCAAATTCTTTAAAAGTTAATACTTGTGTGTATAGTTAAAGAATTTTTGTTTTCCCTGATACATACATGTACATGATGTTTTTATGTTGACAACTTGTGTACAAAGTTTAAGCCGATTCCAATCAAAATTGGATTTTTTTACAAATTTTAAAAGTCACTCAGAATTAGGGTCATAGTCCCTGTACTCTAGTACAGGGTTTTTTGATCAAATTTTGCAAAAATTGAAAAGCAGAGAATCTTATGTTTTTATTTTTTTTCTGATGTATCTACATGTTCTTATGTTACGTAGAAAGTTTTATTTGATTCAAAATTGGATTTTTATGAATGTTTTAAGTTACACAAAAATTGGGCCAAAGTCCATGTGCTATAGTACATGTTCATGGGCCAAATTTCACCAAAAATGAAAGGAGAGAATTCTCAGTTTTTATAATTTTTCTGATACATGTACATGTACATGTACATGTTCTTATCTGGGTATTACATGTATGTGTTAAAATTTTAATGCACAGCAGAATCAACGAAATTAATACCCCACAAAAATTATCAGCTATAATAGTATATGCCTTGTTTAATATTATACTACATGTAAGTATATGTATAGGATAAGGCACATGTGTACATGTACATGTATGTACAATTTTTATAAAGATATTTCAACATAATGTACATAGACATGCTCCAATAAGTTTATGTTAACCTTTTTAAGTGAAATTTGCACCTACACATGTACACATGTACAATGTACATGTAATTTCGACACCTACATACCTACCTTTAGGTAAAAATCATGCACTTATACATGTGCTTGCTTTATTAATTTACAATGATAATAGTTAGACACAAAAAAATAGTTAAGACAAAAACCTTGTTAGGTTATTGATTGTGTGATGTGCATGTACATGTACATGTACAGTGTATATGTATTAGTGTGATAATAATTATGTTTTCTTAATTTTGTATTTATTTTTATTGCTCTTCCTGTTCCTTATCCCTACTCTCTCCCTCTTCCCTTTTCATACTTATTCTGTTATTTTTATACTATTATTGTAATTATAATACTTATTACAACAATAATATTTTAAGTTTTATTAATTATTTTTATTATTGTACTTATCAAAGGTTGAGAGGATTAAGGAAAGAGTTGAAGAGAAGGAGGGTATACCACCACCACAGCAAAGGTTTTTATGATATTTACTTACACTGCTATTATACATGTAAAATGTAAATGCTATTCTACATGTACACACTGTATACTGGGATATTTTTGAGTAGCCAATTTTTTTGCGAATTTCATGTTTTCTTGCTCCGTCGCGAAAATAAAAATCGTGAAATTCTGAATTTTCATTGCCATGTGGTAGAGTTTACAAGCTATTCACGAAAATATTATTTTGTGAAATCTTACAAATGCAAGATTCGCAAAAAATTTAGCGACACGAAAATATCCCAGTATACGGTATCATGTATGTGTGACTACAAAATATGTTACTAAGGCCATTTTACACTACTAATCCACATCGGTTATGAAGCTTATGCTATTACCATTATCAGGTTTTTACACTAATCCAGTAGCTGTATTTTTATTTGAATTAATTTTATCATTAATTTTTACGGTATTTTTTTTCCTTTGTCTAGATTTCATAGGCATTTTTGTGTTTTAAATTTTTAGTGATACCCTTAGCCAACCAAAAATTAATTTTGTTAAAAACAGTATTGTGTAAATGTGGCCTATAATAATATTTTTATGTTGTTACACTATGCTATTCCTTTTAGATTAATATTCAGTGGTAAACAAATGAATGATGATAAAACGGCTGCTGATTATAAGATACAAGGAGGTTCAGTTCTTCATCTTGTGTTAGCTCTAAGAGGAGGTCAATGATAAAAGAACAAAACAGACACTGTACCTACATGCATTACTATTATTAAGTTGTGTTGTTTCAGTCACATTAATTGAGTACTGTTGTTTGTCTTCTCAGTTCTTTTAAATTTTATGACAATTGTCTTGCTTGAAGTAGTAGACATTCATTACAGTTTATTAATAACCTCTTGTTGAGTGATTGTGAACGTTAAAGTGATAGATATACATTAACAATAATATGTAATTCTATATACTTAGTTCTGGATAAATCTACCTCCAAACAAGTTAATCACAATTAGTGGTATTACCATTATTATTACTGTCTAGGGGGTATATTTTACGGGGATTTAAGGGTGCTGCACCACCGCCCACGCAAATTTTTTAATCTGTTGCTAAGGGAGCTGTTTCTCCCAAAGTACTTTACCAATCATAATGAAACCAGTACTAGTTACAAGACAGTAACTAAATAAGTTAGTAAGCTACCTTGGAGCCTTTAACTCATAATAGCTATGGCATCAAGAGCTAAAATACTAAAGATTTTTCAAAAGCGAAAAACTCCTCTTACTTTCGATTTGAATAACCAGATTTCTAGGTGAAGGCAGTTTTTAACCAAACAAATTGATTAACATAGAGATATTTCTCCTTTTCTACTAGTAATGCCACTTAGTTTGATTTTCATATTGCTCAACACCACATTTTCCTATATTAGCCCTGTTTAATTGAAATATCTCTATGTTACTGTATGTGTAATCATGTAAAGAGGCTATATTGTAAATTTGGTCTGATTCTGATCACTACAGGCAAAGTTTTTTGAAAGTTTGCATTTTTCTCGCATAAAACACCAATTTCAAAATCTAAACTTCATTTTACAGCTTTATATATTTCCAGTCCCTTTCTTAAAGGTTTTTCATTAAAATAAAACCCATTTTTAGAGGAGCATAAAGAACCTAATAAGATTCTTATATGGGACACTTGTATGGCTTAAGCATTCCTGCATAAAATAATTGTTGCTATAGGCAGCACCCTTAACTTCGCTAATTTCACAGTTTTAAAAAATTTGTGAAAATTTTTATTTATGAAAATTATTTTTTATCATACTAATAATGGTCAGTAGAAGAAAAACGCAAAAAATTTTTTGTGAATAGGTTGAAAGGTGATTTTCGTGAAATATTTTTCTTGGAAATATACCCCCTATAAAGTATTATTAATTGGTACTGTATTATCAATGCTGATTAAATTTATCAATGCTGATTAAATTTATCAATATGCATTAAAGTGTGAAAATCACACTTCAGCTTTCAAAAATTGGCAAAACTGAGCCTCTTCTGTTTAAAAATGGCACTTTGGTTTTAACTATAAAGAAAATTTGTATGCACCTATTTTTATATAAAGTTTGCATCTAAAAATAATGTTTAAAATAAAAATTTGGAATAAAATCAAACAAAAATTAACATAAAAATTGTTAGGGGAACGTTGATGACACACCTAAAATAGATTTTATGTGAAAATTGCACTTATTCTTAATCAAATCTCTCAGGTTTTTATTCACAGGCTCACAGCCTCACTTCTGAAGCTGTGATTCCCGGTATATCCCGGGAGGAATTACTACGCATGCGCAGAATAGTCACACGTGGTTGAAGACGTCAACTGAAGACGTCAACTCAACTCGTCAAGGCAAACTCAAAGAGAGAGAGTGAGATCGAGAAGAAGATGCGAAGATTCAGAGGCTGCGAAGCAGGCAGTGCTAGGCAGCAACTTCATAAGTTCATTGCTCGTCTAGTCGATGCTGTAGCCGTGGTTCAAGATGACGGACTTATGAAGGACATCCTGCAAACTGACACGTGGCCAGCTCACTCTTTACTGAACAAACTGTAAGATTTAGCTGATAATTATTTGTAAATTTGAAATTTAAATTTTAATAACTGCAATTTGCCAATAAAATTATTTTATGATGAAAGTTGTAATGGAATTTTAATTATTACTGATAGTTGAAGAATGAATCATTAGTGTACGCATGTACTGTACATTTTCCATTTGCTACATCCTAGCCTTTTATGATATTATGCATTTATGATACCCGTAAATACATGATGTAAAATACATTTCTAGTGGACTGATTACATAGCTATGATTATGATTACGATTACGATTACTGAAAAACCTCTAATTCATTTTAATCAATTGCGATTACAATTTTAATCAACCCCAACCCTGCTCCTTGACTGAATTTTGTTGACATTGGAGGACACCAACATGCACCCACACACACACATGTCAAGCAATACATGTATATTTTATCAGATATGAATCAAAATTTTAATTGATGCAATCAAATTTTGTGTGCTGTCTATGCAATGAATTATTTGTAAAATTAAACTTAAATTTTCATATTTACAACAATGCATGTATTCACCAAATTTTACAGTTCTTTAAAATTTTGTTATACATGTATGTACAGTACCAAATAGCTCCAAATTTTCATGAGTCAAAAATTTCATCAAAATCTTAATTTCTTGTTAAAATTATTTTTGTCAATAAAATTTTTGTTATTAATCCGCATACTACCCACTTGGAACAAAAATTTAGTTGGTTAAGTACCTGACGAATTTGACGAAATTTGGAGCTATAGGGTATGTCATTCATACATGTACATTTTTGGCAGCTGTTAATTATTGACATAAATTTTTTTTATTCAGGGAAGATGGAAAGAGAGACTAAAAAAGGTGATGTTAAATCTAATGACTTGCTATCAGTTTAAGCCAAGAAATATGTAAGTAATAAGATATTGTTAAATTGCTGTGTGCTGTGTATACCATACATTAGTAGCTTGATTTTATTGCGGCACTGCAGCACTTTATTTTAGTACTTTTTGACTTTTTTGTTTTTTTAAAGGAAGTTAAAACCATGAATTGTCCCACAAAGAGTAGACCACAAAACACACATCATACCAACGATCCGCTTTAGTGTAGCATATACAATAAAGTTATTAGCTCATTCTTATTTGCTTTAGACACATGTACCTGTAAATTATCATCTCCTTAGAGATCTGACATAATTTATTCACACTGAAGCAACAGCTTGTTAAAGACATATGTCATCAAGACAAAGGTACAATGTAATAACATGTACATGTACACTGTACATTTAAAGGAACATGTGTGATTCTGATATACATTTGATTTACTTTTTGTGTCTCTGTTTCTCTTACATACTCAATGTACATGTATTGCAACATTGTATCAACCGTCACTGTCATCTATCACTATTTTGATTTCCAAAAAGGCTCATCTCTTATAAAAGGAATTAGGAGAGATTCTATTTACAATGGTCGCCATCTGTAACACATAAAACATGTAAAAGTGGATAACATTCATTTATCAGGAGCACTCTCTAAAGTGAGTCATATAATATTTACAGTATGTTCATCATCAATACATGTGACATTATGTACATGTATCTACTAAAGTCTATTCAGTTTCACCTGACCTATTGATTTTTTGTTATAACTTTTGATATATATAGTATACATAAACATAGAATTTAGAAATTTTGTTTGCACCATTAAAATTGCTAGGTCCTTCCCGTCCTTTAGATAAAAGATCGAGTCAAAACGATAAGGCCTTAACCTTTTTTGGATGTCCCTGTATAAACTCAATGACATACCTTATTACCTTTGACTGCAATTATGCAGCTAGAACAGCCAGAATAAATTCAGCTGCTACTTATCTGCATCCCTTCCGTGCAACAAAAACAATTCCAAAACCACAAATACGTAAAGAATGCGGATGTGACACGTAGAATTGAAAAAAGCCAGGGCCCAGGGGTCAGGTGAAAGTGAACAGACTTTAATTCTTTCTCTTCTACTCTTCATTTTCTTTCACAAAGAGAAGAAAGAAGGCTCATGCTAAATAATTGGTGTTGTCCAGTGATAGTGTTTACTGGAAGCATGGTCCAGGGCAAATGGTAACTATGTTCTCCATAATGGAGGTAATGTCTTTACATTTTTATATTATTATTATTTCTAATTTTTTATACAATTTTCTAACTCTGCCTTTTTATTACACACACATATTCATGCTTTCAGGTATTAGTATTTCAAAGAAACCGGCTTGAAATTTAAATCCGAAATTCCCAAACAGCTAGTCGTCAAGGAGATGGGATAGATCAGGGGCCCCCTGTCCTTGTGTGGGAAGAGAGAGGAGGAGGAGAGAGAACCTGAGGAGGAATTCTGAGTGAGTAATTAATAATACCGTAGGTGGGGATATATTCGCGGCTGCTTATTTTCACGATTTTTTCCCGCACTCAGCAATTACCATGGTTACCAAATGCAATTTTAATTGAAAAATCCGCGATATTAATAGCAAAGGACTCTGTTGCAGTGTTCTTGGGCTGTTGTTCTTGCTGTTACTAATCCTTGGTCTCTTTGGAGCTGTTTCAACCAGAGCTACTCTCTTCACTCTGCCTCGCCGTATCTTGGCCCATTCTTGGGACTCTCCACCCATTTATTGACTTGGGCGTGGTTAATTATCACCAACAAGTGGAGCGGCAAGTATTTCCAGCAAAGAGCTCAAAGGTAGTGGTCCATACAAGAAGATAGCGGATGGAGAACTGGATGGCTCCCACTAAAGCTGCTAAAGAATAGATAAATAGCTGCTGAACACTGTAATTGTATAAACACGTGGTATTATTGTGATAGCAACAATCAATTGGTTTCCATGTTATTTAATTGAACCTTTTTATTAGTTTTTATTATCGCGAAAATAAGCAGCCGCGAATATATCCCGACCTACGGTATTAAGTATATCATGTGAAATGTATTGTATCAGAATTAATCTTTTAAGTTACTGTAGGACGACTAATTTTCGCGAATGCTAATTAGAATTTCCATGGAAACAGATTAGATAGTTGCTATGGTGATTGACCACGTGTTTATACATTTACAGTGTCCAGCAGCTAATCAGCTAAAGTAGCAGCTTTAGTGGAGCCATCCAGCTCTTTTATCCCGTTATATTCTTGTATGGACCACTACCTTCGAGCTCTTTGCTGCAAAATCAGTGCTGGTCCGTCGGTCATGATTATAAACCACACCCAAGTCAATAAACATAATGTTTATTGGTTTGGGTGTGGTTTATAATCATTAGTCGTCCTACGGTACTTAAACATGTAGCATTTATATTTTTCCTGATACATGTACACGTACATGTACATGCCCCTTGTCAAAAGTTAGTAATCGAATTTGGATTTTTACGAATTTAATAGTGTACATACATGTACATGTATTGGTAGAGCTAGGAGCTTACTATTTCATATCTCTTCCCCACACACACACACCCATACATATATATTCAGGTATTGATACATGAAATTCAGTGAGACCAGCTTTAGAGAAGATGATATTTAATCCAAACACAATGACAGCATTCTTGGACAGGTTATCTGACTATTGAGAGGACATAATGAAGGAGTAGTAATAACTGTAACTGTACATTAACCAGGTCAGTAATGGGTATAGTTGTCACGTACATGTACATGTAATATTACATGTAAATATTATAACACCCCCCCTAGGGATACAAATGCGTTGTACATGTATCCCTGCCTTGGGATGTTATTGTAACATTTGTGTAGTAATGAGTGGGCATATCAAAGGCATATACACATGTACACTGCGCATGCTCAGTATCGTTACAATTTGTGGTAAAATACAATTGTGGTACTATACAGGAGGCTCAAATAAGGTACTTTACTACTTTATCAATAGATTGGAATATATCTGGAAGAGCATATAATCTATGAGATCTGGTGATTGCTAATTGGCCTTGTATCCATCTTACCTTCCCTGGTCATATTATTTAGTACTATTGAGGCTAGTCAACCATTGATTTGAACACGGAAAGAGAGCAGTGAAACTCTGCCTGCACATGGATCTGTGTATAGATATTAGTTGTCTGGACTTGCTGTTTTTCCGGCTTTGTACATTGTACCTGTTAATTCCCGTGGGTTCCTCCTGGGCTTTCTAGACTTTATTGGCGGTTGGCTATCAGCTTATGTAGCTGTCCAATATTTTGTTTTGTATATTTTATTTTAAAAGACATTTTACTGTGAAAACCACAGTAATACATTACGTTTTTAACCACAGGCAGTGCCTTTGATACTCCCACTCACTATTATACAAGCACATGTACACTATGAGGTGCAATACATGTGCATGTACATGTATAGTTGATAATTGGTTTCAGTTGAGTTTGACAGATGAGCCATCCTTATTACTCCTTTGTAAGTTATGGTAGCTGATCAAACTTGTTAACTGGTTCCTCCTCATCTCTGGCCTGATTTTGGAGTCACTGGGTGCTTTTAACTGCTTTAAGGTTCTCAACTGGTTTCCTGTGGGCGAGGCTACACGTGATGTTTTGATAATGAACACTTCATGTTCAACTTAAACTGAAACTGACTATACATGTACACGTGCATGACGCAGAATTTTTTGTTTTAAAGATGAATAAAATATGAAAAAATGAAACAAGAAATTTATTGATATGATACAGTACATGTATGAACAGTGCATGACTGCATGTACATTTGGTCCAATTACTGTGCAGTGCAGTCTAATATAAGGCTATGGAGATATACAGTACTATGTCCCAACTGAGTTTGAATCGGGAGCATAACTATATTGTTCTTTCTTGTTTTGTTTCCTTATTGCTTTTTCCATTCACGTTTACATTTGGCTACAGAACACTGCATTTTAACGACCTCTTCATTATGTAACATAGCCTCAATGGCTTCTGATATCAATGGTTCACTGCTCTCTGTGTCTCTCTTGTCTTCTTGTGATTAGTAGCTCCTAGGGATGGGATGAATGTCTCATGTGCCAATCGAATGTTCTTGTAAATAAATCAAATGAATATGCGAATCATTTGGTTTGTTAATTAACTCATTTTTGTCAAAAAATAGTGAATAACTGTACTACAGGAGCTTGGCATTATGATTCAAAAACAATACATGTATTACATTAAGATTTCAAGTTCTAAGTTTATTCACTACTAAGCCAGCTTTAGAAAACAGTCTCTCTGAAGGTGTAGACATCACTGGTATTCTTGGTTTTCACAATAATTATTCATAGTTTAAATTGAGGATATGAATCATCATTGCATCACGTTGACAAGGGCCACACCCCATTGTGGGAATAAGCTGTTTGAGCCATTGGCTGCAATGGTAAATAATTGCTGTGTCTTGGGCTACTAAGCTTTGCAGGCAACAAAACTTGCCTGATATTCTTCTCTTCTCTATTGAAGAAGAAAAGGAAATGAAAAAATTGGACAAAAATAGTTAGGAGAGCAAGATGGAAGCAAAAGAAGCAGGAAAGATTTTATCAATAAACAGTTCACTGTAGGTTGCTTGCAATAATGTTTCTGACGATTTAACTGCTTTCTAGACAAATTGCAAGATTATTAATCATCTAGACTACTTTTCAACACTGGTTTCCTGCTGTAACATAACAAAATAATAAGCAGAAAAATAATAAGCAGAAAAATACAAAGATAGTAAAGTAATGCCTGGTAATTCAAGGTAAGCAATGATAATGCAAGCTGTGAATCTACTCTAAACTGCAGTTTCAGCTGTAAAAAGTGATGCAACAACATGAGAACAACCTTTATCATACCACAACATGCAGCCTGAGGGAGACTAAAACTGAATGATCTGAAAGTTATCAATCAATGCATAGCAGTGAAAGGAATGATGTTTCAAGTGTCTTGTGTTATTTACTGATGAATTTGTCTCTATTTACCATCTAGTTCTTTCAATTAAACATGTCCTGAGTTCAATGAGTGGCCATAAAAGAGGCCATTACTCATGTTTTCTAGAAATTTAACTATTTTTTGTGATGAATATGGGTAGTTTGTGTCTTAAAGACCAGAATGTCTTAGTTTCTCAATGTTTCTCCTCTGCTGAAGTGAGTTCAAGCCCTTGCAATAAGTATTTTCCATTGCAATGCATACATCTTTCCCACAATTGGGCGTGGTACTTGTCATCGTGACAATATTCTGATTCATTTCCTCAGGTTATTATGGTTAATACTCAATGAATAAATTATCTTGAAAACGAAGAATACACAGGTAAGATCTAGAGCCTCATTGACGGAAAATGAGACTGATTCTTTCTCCACTGCAATGGATTGGTTGACCTTGTTACTTACAACTTTTCTGAAAAAATTGCATCAATTTTATGATCTGAGCTAAGCTCTTCTTGTTCATCTCCTAGTAGTTGGTCTAAGGCTGTCTTCTTTGGAGGTGAAGCTGTGTCTAAATCAGCTCCAGTGGAGTGCTCTAATTCTTCTTCATTCTCTTGTAACAGCTCCACCTTTCCTTTAAGATAATTTCTGAATGATTTCTTCTCATTGTCAGTGAGAAACTTAAGTTCCTGCATGAACAGTGGATCTAAGGCTCCTGCTATTGTTGCAACTTTGTGATGGTCAGTAAGATTTAAGGACCGTCTAGATTTTATCGAAGAAACAATCTCACTGTTTAATTGAGTGCAAGATAGTGAATTGGTGACTCATTTCTCATGAGGCTTGTAGGTTTTCAAAAATTTCAAATAAAGCAGGGTATAAGCAGGAAATTGAAGCATTGTATTCATAGCTTAAGAAAACAGTTGCTGTTTCAAGTGGCTATAATACTTTTACCACCTCTTGTAACAGCTCCCATTGATCACTTGGTAAATCTAGGTATCTGTTTGCCCTTTTTGTAACTGACTCATCAGAAAGAACAGATGTAACTGGCCATCTTGGCTCCATTGCAGTTTAGGTCCTACCAAATTAATAATTGACTAATTTAAAAAAATTAATAAATACATCATAACAAGAATAATAAGTTAAAGAGAGGGATCCAGAGGCAAAGAATCATGAATTAGGCTGGTATTCCCTCTCTGAACAACTACAGACAGATTTTGAAGTAGGTAGCTCTTGCTATTTTTCTCTCCTGCGAGATGCCGAATCCAAGGACCAAGATGGTGAACAAGATAATGAGATCGAGGACCTAGCACTCCAAGTGACTCAATGGCCAGTGGACAGAAGAAGAGAGACTGGGGCAGGTTGGTGTACTTAGATATCTTCCGAGACTTGGCAGAGGCAGCTACAGTTCCTGTGGCAGTGATGGCTTGAGATCTGTAGGAAACTGCCAGAGAATCAATTATGCAATTATCATGAATAATAATGAATAATTAATGAATAATAATTGTTAAATTAAAATTTAATTATAATTGAAATGATAATTAATAAGGATTCTTAGAATTTATTTTTAGGGTTTAGGTTTTTCAAAGTTTATAGCAGACATTGTTCTTTAATAGCATCTAATATAGACTGGAAATGATCTGTTTCTTTGAATTTTCTTCTCCAAAGGATCTCTTGTAAATACATGTATGTTGGAAGAAGTTCACTGGAAGTGTTCATTACTCCAGTACTACGCATCATCCTTTTAACCTGAGACCATGTGTATTAGATTATTTTACTGAGAACAACAACTATAAGCAACTACTGAACAACAACTGAACAAAAATCAATAAGAAGCATGATACATATACATAAAACCACAGAGTCTAGAAAGTTCTAAGGTTACACAATATTACATAATAATGTGCATGCATCAGCAATAATTAATGTGGTTACAGTAATACTGTAAACCTATTAATGTTAGCGGCTACTTTATTTAGCGTTTATGCTTAAATGTCAAATTAGCGACTATTAAATTTGGCGTATCATTAAACCTTTCCCACTTTTCTGTTAGCTGCTGCTGTCGTTCCACTGGGTTCTCCTTCCTCTGGTAGTGTTGCCAACCAAGCAGAAGAGAGCCATCTATCTACTAGTATAGTATCAGCGACATTTTGTGATCACGTGACCGGGTGTTTATATTAGTGAATATTAAATTTAGCGTGTTTAGGCTCTTCGCTAATATCGCTAAAATAAGTAGCACACTAAAATTTGTAGTTTTACAGTAACAATTACCGTATATCGGGTATATTTCAATGCATGAAAAGTGGTGGAAATATTAAGTTCAATGATGGAATAATTCAGAAGCCTTTTATATTCCGAAAATAGTTTACTTGCTATTATTTCCATCAACCACCTGGCCTGGTAAGTCAATCGAAGCATTTGCTGACTTTTCCACTTCTGAATCAACCTTAGCAACACTTCTAACTGGCAAAGAAGGCTCTTCATGGCCTTCGAGTAAGAAGCCATGAAGCCATGGATAGTTATGAAGCCACGTGTTCATATTAATTGCACAATACCACATATCTTCTATTCCTTTTTATCCGCATATTTTAAAATTTCATAATATTTATTTTCGCAATGAATTGCTTTTTCCGAAATTATTGATGCATTGAAATATACCCGATATACGGTATACAGAGTTTTGCAGGTTTGTTGTCCAATAAGACAGTGTGACTTATGGTAAAACACCTACTTATTTATAATAACAACAATATTTCATTATTACTAGACGAATGCAAAGCATTAAAGGGTCGAGTCTAAGCAAGCAAAGTATGTAAACCATTTGTGGGGCAAATGCTAGCATTTAATTGAAATGTTTTTTTCCAAGAATAAATGTATTTTAAATCAAGAATAAATGATTCAGTTCGCAAAACTTCAAAGTAATACTACGAAAAAAGATGTTACAGTCACTTTGTATCCAAGGAAGTTACAATCATGTTTTTATTGACATGAACAATGAGTTCATCCAATGAAAGTAGATATTCTTCTATGAATTCTTTCTTGTTGTTATTGATATCAACTAGCTGGTTGATTACATTGGTGAACATAGTGACTCTTTGAATCTCAGCTGTGTCCCCATCCTTGATTTGGAGCTTTGCGATTACTGATTTCACAGCTTTGTTTGATTTAACTTTAGCATTACAGGTCATACACTGTATTATGAGACTCTCACTTGCGTTAATTTTGCTGCCACAAGCAAGGCACTTGAAAAATTCTTGATAGTGTACTGTCAGAACTTCTCCAGAGACAATTTTATCATCACCAAAAATTTCAGGTGAGAAAAGAGTTTCTTTGACGACGTCACCAATGTTATCGACTATTGATATGGTGCTATCTACTGTCAATGACAGAAAACTTTCATTGGCAAATCTTTTGATTCTGACATCTGTTAAGAAATATGATGTTTCTTTTTCTAAAGTACCTATCTTATCCTCCCAAAGCACAAGTCTACATGCTCCAGTTGTATCAGCTACAGTGCAGTCTTGTTTTTGAAGATTTTTTGAGCCTGTATTAATTTGAACTGGTTCGTCGCAGTGAGTCACTTTGACCTTTACAGTGATGAGGCTATTGATAGATAACATGGGTAATCCATCGATGGTGGTAACAACTGTTTCGGCAAGTTGTTGTACTTTATATTTTTTAGGTGAAGGTGCAATAGTTGACTTATCAGATACAATAATTTCAAGTTCATCTTCTCTGATGGCAGAACGCTTGACTGAACATTGTTGAAGGGACACAGCAGTAGATTCGTTATGAGCCCTTTGAAGGGGTTCAAGAAGAGACTTATTGAAGGAAATGAACTTTTTTGTGGAGGACCCATCACTTAACTTTCCATCAAAATATTTTTATTGGCCTTTACTCAATTTCATTGGAGATACTTTTGTAACAACTCCATGTATATTTGTAGCATAAGCAAGTGGTTCCTTTATTTCGGAAACGTCAAGCTGTCCCCCATCGGCTTTTAGATCTTTATTGGATGAAGCCTCCGCCATTAGACTACTTTTTGTAGCTGAGAATTGGATTAACAAGTGAACTGTAAAAGAGGTGAGTGAGAACAACTGGAAGGGTTGGAGATAGTTGAATTAGATCTAGATCTACGTGGATGCAAACGGATTCTCTTTTGACTTTGATACAGTAAGATGTCTTCCTCCTAGTTCCTCATGGAGTCGTGGTAGCTAAAAATAGATCTAGATCTAGATCTAGTCGTAAATAAAAATAGATCGATAAAAATAGATTTAACTAGACGAATGTAAACATTAAAGGGGCGAGCCTAAGCAAGCTGTAGATTATGTGCTGTATGATATACATGTCTGAGCTAGCAAAGCAATTGCACATGTCTAAATTCTAGTGATGCACCGATACACTTTTATGTAAATTCGATACTTGCATACCGATATTTGTTATAATAATGCTATTAACATTGCCGATACCGATATTATTCAAAAAACTTTTTTATCAATAAATTCAATATTTATAATCAAATACAGGTAAATTTTTCTTAAGAAAAAGTAAATTTTCTGCCTTTTCTGTTCCTAATCGATTCCGTTCTTTAGAAATAATATCACCAGCACTGCTAAATAATCGCTCGGAAGAAGCTGAAGAGGGCGGGATTGAAAGAAATTTAGTAGCCATTAAAGCTAATGCTTTCCACAATACTTGCTTAGTTTTCCAATAAGACAAAGGGTCAATATGACGCTCTTGTAGTGGCTCTTTTAAGTACATCTCTACCATGACTTCAGCTGTATATCCAGAAACATTTTCTTCGGTAGAAGTGGAATTTGAAGGTTTTTCAATCATGTTGTCAAATAAATTCCAAAGAGAAGATGACTGTTTATCACTATCAGAAACTG
>NW_003546678.1:19803-21973 GCF_000090795.2 Amphimedon queenslandica | reverse complement strand
TAGAGTAATACATACTGACACTAACAATAATAATAAGAGTACATAATAATCATAATCTTACAATACATAATGGTAATGATAATAACAATAATAATAATACATACTAATAATCATACTCGTTACATAATTCCTCAAGGTACATAGTCGGATTATGGATGAGAGACTCAAGTAGATACTGTTGTTCACATGCATTCAAAACTGATTGAGGACCATGTCTTTGTGACTTATGTTGCACTGTTCCTGTATTGCAGTAAAGCTGTACGTATCTTTTCACAGACTTCTTTGACACAAACAGGGCTTAGATACATCTTCTTCACTCCAGCTTCATATAAAATACAGCCAAACAACCCTCCATCGGAGACCCTCACTGTAATGAGTAGGCATTTTATGCATTCAAGTTTGCCCGCCATAACCACCACACCCAATTACTATTTTTACTATTATTATCATTTTCTATTGTTGTCATTACTTAAGGTGCATTATGAGTTTATGGATTCAGTTCCTTTAGTTGAGCAAGAATTGTTTTCTTTTGCTCTGCAAACTCTTCATTTGTTAAAGCTCCAACTTCTACTAGTGAATGTAGCTCCTTGAGTTGATCAATATACTTTGATCTGAGATCGGCTAGTTTTCGTGGAGATGAAGAGGAGGTTGCAGTGGGTTCTTTAGGCTTAAATGCCCCAGCAACAGCATCAGCCATATTAGTAAGAGCAATGACCAAATCATTTGATTGACTAGTCTTGGTTGTCTTATTAATGCCAGTGAACATCGGAACTCTGGGAGGAATGTCAATGGAGGTATGAGTTCCAACAGCAACCATTTCAGACCATAAACGATACTGCAGTGGGGAATACTCATTGCCATGCTTTTCAATCAGCTGTCCTCTAATTCCTTTTATTTTGTACTTCCTCCTCTGAATCAGACGCTGAGTCATTCTCAGTGGCAAGCTTTCTCTTCTTACTCTTATTCACTCCTGGACCAGTACACCAAAAGGAACCTGTACCTTTTTTAATATAATCCCATGCATCTTTCAAATCATCATCACATCTTATCCACAGTTTCTGTTGACCTTTTAAGTATCCTATCTCAAAGTCAATACTTGGTATCAAATTGGACCCAAATTGAGACCTGATACCCTCTCGTAGTGTATCCACAGTAGAGAACTCATCTGGAGATGAGTATCGCAGCATATAAGCTTGATAATCCTTTTTATTGACTGGGTTGATAATCCTGACAGGAACTTTTTGCGTTACTGCAGCACTAGGTCTACTCACAGTAGAGCAGTGAGAGAAACTAGGATCCAAATTGTGAACTTGCACCATTGAAGCTGTTGGAGGAGGCTGTGCTGCATAGTAATGATGATAGCCTGGAAAATTCATAGAGAAATTCTCTGCCGCCATTTTATCTGTGACCAAACTAATCTAGATCTACACTAACACCCCAGCCTCCAAAACCACAATAGATACAGATGGACAACCTATTTGCAAAGCACTGTACAAAAGTACATGTACATTAAAGATTGACTATCAAAGTCTAGAGTTATACCAACACTCCTCCTAGCTCGCAGACTGTTGACGTATCTTTAATTCCTAATTGGTTTCTGAGCTGGATGAATTTAGTAGAGTTGAGACCTTTTGTGAAGATGTCTGCTGTCATCTTATCAGTCTGACAATACTTCAATTCAATTGTCTTGTTGGCAACTTGTTCTCTAATGTAGTGATGCTTCATCAATATATGTTTGGTTCTACCATGGTACTGGGGGTTCTTAGCCATCTTTATTGCTGCCTGGTTGTCTTCAAAAATAACAGTTGGATCTGTTAATTCTCCATTTAGCTCTTTGTACAACTCTCTTAACCAGACTGCTTCTTGTGCTGCAGCAGATAAAGCAACGTATTCACATAGGCATAGCCAGGATAGCAGAAAAGGGTGGGCCAATTGGCGTGCAAAGCGTGCCGAAAAATTTACCACCTAATTAATTATTTATGGTGGGTGTGGTCTTAATTAATTAAATTAATTAATTATTGTTATCAAAACAATATTATTCTGTTATTATGATAATTGACAAAAATGCGCATAAAATCATCTAAGTCTATAGATGAGGCCAAATCTACCTCTGTGCTTAAGATAGCCAATGTACTAAGTCTTTCAGTCGTCATACTTGACCTCAGAAACG
>NW_003546678.1:0-19528 GCF_000090795.2 Amphimedon queenslandica | reverse complement strand
CTCATAAATATTGCCTATTATTCTGGAATTATTCTTGATTCTATGAATTCCCTATTATTCTCAAAATTATGCTAGCATAATTTCACAGGGCCTAGTGGACTGTGCTTGAAATGGCCAAGTATTTTTTGCTGCATCAATAGCTCTAGTGATTCTTGGCTGAGATTAAGAGCTCCTGCTATACATAGTTGCAATTTATGTGCAGCACAACATGAACTTAGAATATCCCACTCATTTTCTAGGAGCTGCCCACTAAGTTCAATATTAGATCCTTTGTCATGAATAAGCAACCAATTGACTTTGTTGGACTTCAAATTTACTGAGAATATCCTTTAACTTTTGGGCTATTAGTACACCAGTGTGATGTCCAGGAAAAGTGGCTGTGTTGAGAATATAACTATCCAACTCCCATTCTTTGTTGATGTAATGGACGGTGACAGATATATATGATTCACTTACATGTAGTCTTCATGAAGGACATCAGAAGAAATAACTTTGTTATGTTTTTACAAGAGTTGGAGAACCACTTGATAATGTACTTGTTGACTGAAAAAACAGCATAACATTTTCTTCAGCAGATACAAATAAGGTCTTTTTTCCTTTGATGGCTACAATTTTTGAGAACCAAAAATAAATTTTTAGATTCCAAGTAGCATAGTTTGCTCCATTCAATGGAACAATACTCACCGTCCTGGCCTCATTTGCCATAGCAGACCTTTAATAGCACTGGACGCGAGCAGGGCTCATAACCTGTTAGATTATTTTACTGAGAACAACAACTAAGCAACTACTGAACAACAACTGAACAAAAATCAATAAGAAGCATGATACATATGCATAAAACCACAGAGTCTAGAAAGTTCTAAGGTTACACAATATTACATAATAATGTGCATGCATCAGCAATAATTAATGTGGTTACAGTAATAACAACCATACACAAATACATGTACATTAAAGATTGACCATCAAAGTCTAGAGTTATACCAACAATGTGCTCTCTATAGATTGAGTGTGAGCACCATTAAGAGGATTTACGAAATTCAGAGAATGATTGACTGTCAAAGGAACCATTCCTTTTGAAGCTAATAATGATTGCAATCTCCATTCATCACTTATTATTGTGGTACCAGATCTCACATGCTTGAATATGATTGGTAACAATGTTGCTGCTGAACGATCAGGAACTTCAACCATGAAACATTCTCCTATTCCCCATTCTATGCCACCAAAGACCCAATGACATTCCACATATCTTCCTCAATTATATTGATGTTTTCTGGATCCTGGCCCTGGATCCAACACCTAAATTCCTCATTCTTCAAGCAAAACCTTGCTTTGAATGACCGCATCCAGCTGCTATTGTAGCTCAAAAATAACACTTCAATACAGAGGGTCATGGATGATTTAACAAGAGATATCTAAAGCCTAGAGAGCAAGCACATAATGGTGAGATTAGGATCTATAAAGATAAGTTTCTGGTCAATCAATTTAAAATAGATGTGAGTACGAAATTTAGAAAGCATTAACTTGGTTGTAATGCGTTGCATGACCATCAAGTAAGAGCAATAATGGTCTTGCAGCTGGAGCATGGGCAAGGAAATGGCAAGTGAACTAATTGAGTAAAATCTCAGCTTCCATCCAGCTAGATTCATTCAACCCATACATAGTCCTTGGGATCTCATTGACGGTAAATAGAGGATTAATTGATTTTCCAGCTAAAATTACTAGAGGTGGGATAGCATATCCTGCTGCATTAATGCAGCCAAGGACAGTAATATAGATCCAGGGCCACTAATGTTGACTTTTCTTAATAATAATGAAATAAATACATAGCAATGATACATTAGCAAAAACCAATTAAAATTATTATTATTGTGGAAGTGACATCACTCAATTGATCTGAGATCAATTAAAATAAATAATTAATTTGGTAGGACCTAAACTGCAAAGTGCCCACATCTCATCTCCAAAAGCCTCTCAACCATGTAAAATGTACTGTTCCATCTTGTTGGAACATCTTGCTTTAGCTTCTTTTCAGGGAAACTCATTTGAACCTGAGGCAATGCACTTGTAGCTAGTGGACTGTAGGCCTTGTGAAATTATGCTTTTAATTTTGCCTATTCTATTCTCAGATTCTTCTATGTATTGCCCACTATTCTTTTCAAACATGCCTATTATTCTATTATTATTCATTAATATAAAACTAATTAATGTAACAAAATTACTGATTTCAATTATTAATTGTCATTATATTGTAACATTATAGAAAGTTGAATGTAATCTTCAAGTGCAGAGAACTGCCGTGACGAGAAAGAGTTGTTTAATATTGAAAACACACGCTCAGCTGCAACTGAGGAGGGTTGCACCAAAAGCACCAAGGAAAAACCAGCTGACCATTTTGACTATACTTTTTCAATTTATAATTTTTTTAAAGTTCTCATAAATATTGCCTATTATTCTGGAATTATTCTTGATTCTATGAATTCCCTATTATTCTCAAAATTATGCTAGCATAATTTCACAGGGCCTAGTGGACTGTGCTTGAAATGGCCAAGTATTTTTTGCTGCATCAATAGCTCTAGTGATTCTTGGCTAAGATTAAGAGCTCCTGTTATACATAGTTGTAATTTATGTGCAGCATAACTTAAACTTAGAATATCCCACTCATTTTCTAGGAGCTGCCCACTAAGTTCAATATTAGATCCTTGGTCATGAACAAGCAACCACTTGACTTTACTGGACTTCAAATTTACTGAAAATACCCTTTAGCTTTTGGGCTATTAGTGTACCAGTGTGATGTCCAGGAAAAGTGGCAGTATTGAGAATGTAACTATCCATTTCCCATTCTTTGTTGATGTAATGGACAGTGACAGATATATATGATTCACGCACATGTAGTCTTCATGAAGGACATTGTCATCATCGGAAGAAATAACTTTGTTATGTTTTTACAAGAGTTGGAGAACCAATTGATGATGTACTTGTCGACTGAAAAAGGAGCATAATGTTTTCTTAAGCAGATACAAATAAGGTTTTTTTCCTTTGATGGCTACAATTTTTGAGAACTGGCTGGGTTATTTCTTAGCAAATAGGTCTGCTCCATTTATACAAAGACAAGATATTTGATGGTGCTTTATAAAATTTCTGTTGTCTTTTTTGTTCAAATTTTAATAATTTTCATTAAAGCTCACTATTCAACACCTTCTAATTTATAATAGGAAGTATGAGCAGTATTTTACAAATTTTAAAACTAGTCCATTGTACTACTTGTTATTTCTATAACTTTGTAAAATAAAATAAATAATAATATGGAAATATTAACTTACCAGGAACACGACACTGTACAACAAGTATAATACCAATGCAGCAATACAGACCATAAAAGATGCTATTAATTTTCTATAAAAAATAAATATTAATAAAATCATGATTTGCAGTTGCTTTCTCTTTCATTAATAATGATATCGTTATTGATACATTATTGATAGTAAATAGGTCTACTCCATTTATACAGAGACAAGGTATTTGATGGTGCTTTTTTCTAAATTTTATTTCCCCTTTTGATCCAATTTTAATCATTTTCATTAAAGCACACAATTCATCAGCACCTATTTTATTATAGTAAGTATCGGCATTAGAAAAATATCTAGCAATGAAGTCAAATAATTCATGGCGTTATATCAGAACACTTTAGTAAATACTTTCACAAGATCGCCATGATTTAGTTCCATGTATAGCACATCAAACGAGTTTTTGTTACAAGCTATCTGTGTAGAAAATGATTTGCCGGTCTCCTATGGGCCTGACATTATGCCTTTTTTGTCATTAGAAGACACCAGTGTATTAGTTTTAATATAGGATGTCATTTTCTCTGTTATGTTTTACAAGAGATGGAGAGCTAATCCTTCTTATGTCAACTATGATATAACTAGTCATCATGGTACTGTACTTGTATTTTAAGATTAGGTTTATAGGGAGATTAAACCCAGTTCTCATGGTTCGAGAGACTCAAGACCTACATGTATATACATGTATATCAGTTTGCATTGTCATCCTAGATTCATTTGGTTTCTTCAGTTTATTCTAAACACAAACAAAATTTCTGGATCCTTCACATATACAAATGTTCTTTTTATTCGATACCAGACTCCTATATACTTCCCATCTTTAATAGTTACTACAGCTAAAAAAAATTAGTGTTCCGTTTCTATGACACATTAGGGATTTGGAGTTTTACTATTGGGCCTTACATTTTTACAGTCCCTACAAATGAACTTATTTCATTTGTAAAGAGTCTTCTACAGGCATCATCTACCTCACCATGCTACTCAGTAACCACCATGAGAGAGGAATTGACTTCAGACCACTGCAATAGCATACCCGCTACTTTCTGTTGGCGGAAGCGCCTGTCATAGCTCACCCAACCTAGTCCACCATGACTCCGTGCTGTTTGTATGATGACTTGGCCATAGGCCATTAGGTCTCTAGTCTCCTTGTCACAGATCGAGGTCTTGACGAAAGACAGGAAGCAATAAGCCCAAGAGAGGGGTCCGTGATATCCCTCATACGTTGGACTAAAGTGGGGGCAGAAGATCCTAATTCCTGCAAAGTGTTAAATAGAGCCACATTATCATGGAGCAGTTCCTTGAAGTCGATGAATACGCCCCTCTCGATCTTGTCGACTGCCCTTGCAGGTATAGGAGGAAGGGCAGAGGAGATGGCAAGAGGCAGCTTGTTACCAGAGGATGATATCTATGGCATTTTGAACCAGTCCGGCAATGACCATACCGGTGCACCTGCTGCTCCTCCCACTGCTGGAGTACTAGAGACACCGGCCCCAGTGGGGGCTGTGACTGTTAGGGGAGCTGACAGGTCAAAGCCTCCTATAATTGAAGAACAACAGCAATATTAATTAACCTGCTTAAACACCATTATTATTAATTATTATTATTATTGTGAAGAGTCTTTTACAGGCATCATCTGCCCCACCATGCTACTCAGAATATGTTAGCGTGACAAAAGTTGCAGATGCCCTTAAACGTGAAAAGTGAATGGATGAAGATGAAATAAGGAACTCAGTACTTCTGAATGACATAAGACAGAATCTTTATGTAACAAAGCACAATCATTTTTCATTAGCTGACGATCATTTTTATAAGTCTTTAAAACATCAAATTAATGATACAATCAGAAAGAAGAAAGGATTGATCATTAAGTTCGTTAATTATTTTCACAAGCAGCTCCCATGTCATGCTAGACATGGTACAGAGTACTAACGAGAGAGAGTATAGTATTTACTATATTGAGGTGGGCCTGACCAACAATACTAGTTTCGATAGACTATATTGCTTAATGTTACATATGCTTACTTCTCTCATTTTAAAAGTCTTTCAGAAACATGACTTCTGTTTTAGCTTCGTCAATTCTTCTTTTAATTCTGTGATGGTTTCTTTATTAATGTAAGTAAAATATGAATACAGGCTAAGTTATTTATTAAAAAAATAAGTTCATGTCTGTGCAAGGTTATAGACATAAGATTAGAAGCACCTTTACTGTAAGTCCTTTAGCTTTACATGTAAGACAGTCGAAGCAACATGATATGCATGCACTGATGTATAGTGCATAGCTTAGCAAAACTGATCTTATTTTGAGCTGTTCTGTTGTATAATTCATAGTGTCCGATTGAGCCAAATTTACTTTACTTTGACTTAGGGTGAGCAGTTCATTCTTCAATTTTTGATAGCCTTCTGTTAACTCTGCTCTTCTAGAAATATAAATGAAGGAACAGAATAAAAAAGGAGTTTAAAATAAGAGAAAGACATTTAAAAACATGTACATGTAGCATATAGTACATACAAAACGATTGCATATGCATACCTCTTTGATAATTGAGTCAACGAAGGACATCATCATCATCAGAAGATATCACTTCATTAGGTTTTTAGAAGAGTTGGAGAACTAATTAATGATGTACATGTCGACTGATAAAGCAGATTAATGTGTTCTTTGGAAGACACAAATAAGATCCTACATATAAGTATTTCTTCATTTACATTTAAAGTATTTCTTTGCTTTGGTGACTACAATTTGGAGAAACTGGCAGGGATATTTCTTAGCATATACATCCACTCCATTTATAGAGAGACAAGGTATTTGATGGTGCTTTTTTCAAAATTTTATTTACCTTTTTGACCAAATTTTAATCATTTTCATTAAAGCACACAATTTATCAACACCTTATTTATTATAATAAGTATGATCGTTAGAAAGATACCTAGCAATGAAGTCAAATAATCCATGAGGTTCAATGGGAACACTTTAGTACGTTCATGTATGAGATTGCCAGGATTCATTTCCATTTACCACACATCAAATGAATTTTCATTACAGGCTATTTGTGTAGAAAATGACTTGCCTGTCTCCATGGGGCCTAATGTTATGCCATTTTTTTCATTGGAAGACACCAATGTTTTATAAAGTCGCAATATTGGATGTCATTATCAGCAGATCTCACTCTTGTTATATTTTTTCAAGAGATGGAGAGCTAATGGTTCTTATGTCAAGTATGAATTAACTAGTCATCCTTTTACATTTATTTTAACATCATTAACTACCTCTATACACGAGGTATAGAGGTAGTGCAATGCTGAAAGGAGAGGAACTATATCACAAAACCACCCACTAGTGTCTCACCATTCTCTTACAGTATTACAAAAAGAATCATCAGAAGCAGGGAAGCAGAATAGATTTATTTCAATGATATTCGTCATGCTATAGTCTCCTGCTCAATGTTCTTTTCATTTGTAGAACTGTATTGCCTAAGGAATGATTGTAATAAGCAACTATAACTACTGGTAGATGGTCTTTTATAACTAATTTCATTACTAGAAGTCTAGAACAACATTGAAATGAAATGAATAAATCTGTTCAATACACAATACATTATTAAAACCTAAATTAGCTAGCAATTGATTAGTTTTGTCCATTTCATCCTTTATTTGCCCCATAGCCCCAGCAAACTAATGAGAGACAAGGAGTTATATATAACGACAGTATTTTTACAATATTTAGGTGGGCCTGACCAGAAATATTAGTTTGCATAGACAACATTGCATAATGTTACGTATACTTGCTTTCTTCATTTTGTCTTTTTAAAGCCTGACATATGCTTCAAGTTTGCAATCTGATTCCTCAATGATTTTTTTAAAATCAACCTCAACCCACTACTGCCTGTAGTACAAGAGTATAATGAGAGCCTGGGGGCTAATGGGCCTAAATCCTTAATTTTTAAGGAAGTATAGCTGTCTTTCTTATAAGATAGACCATACATTGCAGCATGCATGTAGGCCCCACTTTTCAAAAGTTGCCTACACGCCTCACCCCTGTAGTAATCAATCTAGGCTCGAGCAATTAGTGCAAACAGACACACTACACCACTAAACTTCTAGTTAGACATACCTAAAGATTTGTTGGTGGAGGTGATTTGTCAGTAAAGCAGGAGGTATACTGGCTCCACTTTTGATGCAAATTGATGCAGACTGCCTCACTACACTTATTTGACATACCTGGAGTTGAGTCTTCAGCTGCACTGGCAGGCTTGGTAGCCAAGACTAGGGATAGGGTAGATGTGCCACTGCCACAACCATCAGAGCCTGTGCCCTCAAGGTCTCAACCAGTACCACAGGAATGACTGCTTGAGCCTCCTCTACCTGGGTCCATTGGTAAGGTGCTTTCTACATCTCCATCTTTATTTTCTCACAGCCATGCTGAACCTCCTAGGCTGCTATGCTCCATTGCTAGAATACAATAGATGCAGCTTCACACAAAATTCACTTCCGAGCAGATCGGTTTGCTATAGCACGGCTATTTTTATATACCAGTTCGACAGGAAGTCAATTCAAACCTAATAAAATGGAATTTTTTCATTCATTATTTCAAGATGGTAGTGCACAATACGGGATACATTACATGTCCTCCAACTCTCTATTAGCCTTCTTTGTCAACTAAGCTCTTGCACCCTTCAATTCTATGTCATTTTTGATACTTTTTTGTTTTGTAATTGTGTTGATGGTTTTTGCCTAAATGGGAGTTCCCAGACTTTTTCTTTTCTTTGACTATTAATGAGAGTTTTTGAATGGATGCATGTTACCAGTGAACTGATGTATGTGTAACAAGACTCCTTCCTCACACTCAATAAACCTTTCAATCCTCTGCCATCCTTGTGCTAAACCTTCTTTGGGGATACATTCAAGCACCTTTTCTCAGTTGATACTGCTACTACTTATTTATTATATTTTTTTACTGGGAGAGGAAAAAGCAGATAAGGGAGAAAACAAGAGAGAAAAGAGAAGGACCCTGAAGGAACACTTGGAACTAGCCCAGGTCCCCAGACTAATCAGAGGAGGGAACAGGGAGAATAGAACAAGTAGAACAAGGACAGACAGTATTAAATGAATGAAAATTACTTGAGTTAAAAAGTAGCTTAAATTTATAAAAAAAGAATTCTCTGATCTTAACTTTAATGGAAGAGAGAGAGAGAGAGACAAATCAATGGGTGGGAGAGAGTTCCAAAGTCTTGGGAATCGATGGAAAAAGTATGCTTAGCAGATAGAGGAATATAGAAAGAGTGAACCAATCTGAAAGAAGTACCAAACCGTGTACTGGCAGAAGAAAATGAGAAGTAGTCCAAGATATCAAAGTGAGGCGTATGGGACCTTAGCTGGGAAATGAAGAACAAACGAGATATATTACCCAGCACCACTGAGACACCCCCTAGACTATAGAACTGTAAAAGGAGAGGGCGATTGCGTCCCTCCTGATACTTCCCCAGTCGGGAAACATCACGAATCAAGTAAAGAGAAAAGGAAGGAAAAAAATTGGGTCCTGGAGATAAATAGATAGAGCGTCACTTAAGTTCAGAAAGTCTTTCACTTCTGTAATAGTGCCTTTACCTAAGCCCTGTACAAATAGAAGACCATCTTCAAGTGATGGGATTTGGGCCATTTCTGAGGAAAAAGTCTGACGATTACACTGCTAGAAGGAGAATCGGAATTGAAGAAGAAAAGGAAGATCATTAATGCATGCAGCAAATTATAAATGATTAATTTTCTTCATAAGGAACAATACTTATTGACTCTATAGTACTTTGAAATATTGTAATAAACTGATTCCAATCGAAATCAGACTTTTATATTATTTTTCAGTCAAACTCAGTTGAGACATAATAGTATACAGTTCAGTAGTAGCATACAGTAGTAGTTCACATGGCTATAGCTAGACTGTGGACTCTAACAGGAGAGTATGGTAGTGCACTAGTGCTGATGAACTTGCACAACACAGATGGATGGAGAAGAGAAGCATCTTAAAGTTCTTTCACAGCTTGTTGAGTGTGTGAGTCTTCACTGCTACAGTACATGAGACTAGGAGGGACTGCAATACTGTCTGACACACACTCACTCCAGAATAGTAAAGTTAAATGGATACCTACAAAGCAATATCTGTTTGCTACTGTACTGTATACTTACCCTTTTAAAGCACTGTACTGATGTACATGTATATCAAGTTATTCTTGAGGCTCTAATATTTCATTTTTAAAGCAAATGCAACTTTAGCAGAATAACTACTTGTTCTTTAAGATTTGTAGTTTTTTGTTACAAATGATGAAGACCACAATGATGACAGCCGTGAGGACTAGTATTACAATCAAAGGTATTGCCACATTTGGATAAACTGGGTCGTTACGATGGTCATTATTCATCAGGCTCTTAAAATAAGAGCATTGATCAGTTAGTAGGATCATAGTGTAGCAGGTGCCACAAAATTGAACTTCGAAACACTCTGCTCCAGCTAAGAATAAGGATAGTAAAAGAATTACTAGAAGAATGCACAAATTATTCATTTTCTTTTCCTCTGATGGCTTGACCACCTGGTTTGTTTACAAAGTCAAAGTTTCACTGTAGTAACTAGATTTAGCCCCTTATTTATAAGAATGGCTGCTGAATAGCTTGAAATGTGACCACACTGATGTAGTCTAACACTGATGAAGGTTTATTATCTTGTAGGATACTCTTCTCTTCATCTTTGATAGCTACCACTGTTGCTTGAGACAGTACTTGATTAGAGGAAAGACATTTAGTACAAGTAGTATCACCAATGAAGGTGTAATTATATTCGCGACCATTATTACGTTACTTTGAAAATAACCTGGCATAAATATACAGTAATTAGAATGAGTTAGGCCTTAAGTGCCTCGTCATTAATTATTTTGTACTGATTAAAGATATTATCAAACTGGCCTGCTTTAACATGTTACATCAACCACTAAAGTTGAAATGAATGTGTGTTTGATGTACAGTCACTCTATTGTGAACACTATTAAAGGCTGGTTTACAATATGACACTAGGCCAGTGTACTGTCATCAAAAGCATGTGTGATTTCACCTGTGACTCATGCTTTATGCTGGAGTTGAACAAAAATTCAACTCCAGCATCAACACAACATCAGGCCTAGTGTAATATTGTAAACCAGCCTTAACTATTGCCAGTGTGATTAGTTACTATATTTCCTTTTATTCTGTCCACTGGTACTACATATCAGTTGCTAATTAAAAGCACACTGATCAAGACAGATGGTTTATAATCAACTTACGCCCACTTTAGTACTGGAATTACAGTACAGATTTGAGATCAGTACGTGGAATAATAGTGTTCAAGGACAGTCAATAGTTTAAGTTCGACATAGCTACTCTGACAAAGAACAGATATTAATTATACACCACATATACAATATATAATGTTATTTCATTCTTAATGAATTATTATCAATAATACTGATACAATTCAGTAGGTGGATAGAATTTGTAAGCAAAAGGAATTTAAGGAAATACAGTATACTCATTTTATATAAATAAAATCAATTTGTGATGAGTAGATATCATGTTTTTATGATGATATAAAGGAATTATTGTGATAAATATTCCTTTTTAATATCCTTGCCATGCCTTTTTGCTATTTGCAGAGGAGGGGGCATGGCAAGACTACCTTTTTAATTGTTCTACCATGACCTGTTTGAAATTGATAAATCAGATTGTGTCATACAAGGTTAATGCAGTACTTGGGACAAGCCCATGCTACATGATCTGAACTGGAACAGGAGCTACAGACGTGTTGGTAACGACATTTTGTGTGCTTGCAGTAACCGTTATTATATTTCTTGCACAGTTCTTTGACCAGAAGATATGGATGGGTCCTTCCTGCTTTGGTGGATTGAGGGAGCTCCTCCTCTCCCATGTTGCCACTGCACTAAATGGTTGGAATGTGTCTGTTGTCCATGCAAGTATTATTTCAGGCTTTGCCTTCACTTTTGTTCATTGGTTTAGTCTCAATTTCAGAAAGTTTGAATTTCCACTGGTCAATTAGGGAGTCTCTTTATGATAAATGTTGTCCTTATTTTGGAGATTTTTAAAGAATTTTATTTGCAAATTAGGTCTATTGTTTTTTACTTCTTTTTGTAATATATCAAAAAATCAAGTATTGGCAGTTTCTTTTCTAATTCAGAGTCTGACTTCTTCTTATTCATAGTTAAATCCTGTATAATTGATCGTTGTTCTTAGCTATTTCCAAAAATTTAATTTATATTTCTGATATTAAGATACCTAAGTGAAGAAGTGAAAAGAGAAGAAGGGACATTCACATCAAAATTACAGAGATTTGTCTGCAGGAGAAGATTGGCGAGTGTTGCTCCACCTCCTGAAGTTTAGTGATTTGGAACATACCAGGCAGTTAAAAGGGGTGGATTATTTACTGAATACAGCAAGTTTTCTATTTGAACACAAGAATGTCACACTGATAGCCAACCAACAGAGTGGAGAAAGAGATTCCTACTCCGAGTTACCTTCTGTATGATTTTAGTTTTCAGAGTCTTCTGCAGGCAAATGTGCTGCTATGCTGTGATAAGCATTTACCATTTATCGCTATCATCATTGTATGTAATGTATTTTATGATTTCACTAAAATAAGTAAAACTCCACGAGCAGTTCTTGTACAGCAAAGATTGTGAAAAAATAAACCACAGAAGAGATATGGCCTCCCTATCTCTCTCTCCCAGCCAATGATGTGGAAACAGCAAGACATGCCTGTCATTGTCTGGTATTGGTGAATTTTGTCCAGTTATAAGGTCAATGGAAAGGACAAAATGACCGTTAATTAATTAATTTTTAGTAATAACAAATGGAAATTTATAATGTGAAGTTTACGATAAATAAAGTGGTGGTTTTAAAAGGGACAATATTTAAGGCTTTTAAAAGCAAAATAAATCGTCTAATGTCTTCTCTGCCAACTATTACCTGCCATTAACCTAGCAACAATTTCATGGTATTGTGCTATGTCCTTTAGTATTAACAGTGAATAGGACAAATGCCTGGTAGCAAAAATAATTTTCCATATCTATGTGTGTAACCTCTCTCAAGGGGGAAAAAGCACTAGCAGAAGATACCCCCACTCCTAGCTCTCTTAATTGAAATACCAGTGCCACTTTATTCACAAGGAGCTCCTTGAATTCAATGAAGGGACCTTTTGAGATCTTCTCTACTGCTTTCCCTGGTATGGGGGGTAGCCCCAAAGCTAATGCTAAGGGGGATTGGTAAAGGCATCTGCTGGCCAGCCTGGAGAAGGGTCCAGAGGAGCTGTTCCTGGGGTACTGCCCCCAAGAAGCTGCCAAGTCCATAGTCCCAGAGGCCCCAGCGGGATGAGGAACTCTCGGGCTTAGGGAAGTTCTTGCACCTCCTGTGAAAACATGGAACACAGTTCCTGCAGACCTGTCCCACTTGTGTGCAATAACAAGAACTTGAGAACAAACGCCATATTTGTTACACAAAAAGCAGCAGCACCTACCACTGAGATTGAGGATAGGGCAGTGACTTTCCCAGGGGATACATAGAAAGGGTAACCCCTAAGCTCTTCAAGGCAGACCACATGGCTTCATTCTCAAGTTGTCCACTAAGATGGTCTTCAATGCCTGCTTTTCCCTTTCAGTCCACACACCCTCTTAGGTACATGTACGTGTACCTCAGCTTCCTCGTCAGATTCTTCCTTCTCTTGCTGTTCTCTCTTCTCAGTAACTTTAATAGATGACATTCCTAGCAACTCCTTTGCTTCATCAATTACTATAACTTTATCATTCTCTTCCTGTTGATTTGTGTCTGCATGCACTTGCCAATTTAAATACACGTAGTAAAATTAAAAATTATTTTATATGTCCTCCAACTCTTTGTTGGCCTTTTTTGTCAAATAGCCTCTTGCAACCTTTAATTCCACGTCATTTTTGACACTTTTTGTGTTTTAATTAATTGTGTTAATGGTTTTTTGAGTGAATAGTGCTTTCCAGACTTTTTTGCCTTTCTCTATCAATGACAGTTTTTGAATTGTAATATTGAGATTAGGGACATTCTTTGGGAATGAATTCAAGCACCTTTCCTTGATGCTGCTACTAATTTGATAAAGAATTTTCTTCATAAAGAATAATGCTTATTGACTATAAAAGTACTTTGAAATATTTTAACGGAGACTTTCTCACACTACTGGCCTCTAGTTGATAAAGGGACGTCCTTTACTATACTACAGGCCTCTAGTTGTTGCTACATCTCCAATTTTGAATTTATTTGCTTTATTGTTATATTTTACAAATTTTGCCTTATCAAAACTCCAGCCAAATTAATAACTGCATCTCCCATTGTTGGCAGTGAATGGTTTTTTTTATCATCACCTTCTATATTATTGATAATGCACCACCCTTGCTTGAACTATTACTCATTATGAAAACAATATTAAGTGAATTCTTTTCCTTTACTATTATATTTTACAAATTTTGCCTTACCAATGGTCCAGCCCAAATTCTGCAAGCAATCAACATAGGCATTAAACCTTTTGATGTCTTTATTACCAACAGGAAACTTTCAGGCCAGGCATCCAGACTGTTTCCTTTAAACTGCCACTTTCTTGAATTAACCATTACATCAGATTCAGCAAAGAAGAACCAAAGAACTTTTCAAAGAAAATTTATAAGAAGAGAAGGACACAAAGAAGAAAGCCCCATCCAATTAATACTATTACATGATAATTTGAAAATTTTACCAAGATAGATTATGATAATATTCAGACCAAAGACAGAGCATGATCTGATTTGGTCCCCAGACTGCAGGCCACCTGATGCTGCATTAGCAGTGACTTTCCATGCAGTGACTAATTGCAATTGCGAATTGCGCATTAGCAAAACTGCTAATGCAGCTAATTGCTAATTGTGAATTGCTAATGCAGCGAATTGCTAATTCCTGCAGTGACTAATGCAGGACGGGGAAATTCCCTTGCTATTATTAACTTTTGAAGGAGAAGGAGGCTCTTCAGCTGGCGTTGGCTTCGTTTTTCTTTGTTGGTAGCCATATGATTAGTTGTTTTTCAATTGAGATAATTACTACAGTTATTGATGTTGTGTAGGGAAGTAAAGAATGTTGTATTAGCTCGTTTGGTAAGGAATCAAACAAGATTTGATCTTCCCCTTCTTCTTTTACGGATTGGTGTAATGAAGGAGGTTTTGAGCTCTTGAATCAGGCGAATCTAATTTCCTCTTCTTCGAATGATATAACACTATTTCTAATTTTTAAAATAATAATTATTTATTATATTATTTTCAGAGCTGAACTGCTTGACAGGGACAGAGAGCAACAGATTACTCAGCTATTTGAAGAGAGAGGTGACCATTACTCGCTCATTTTTGTCAGCATCGACAACAAGCTGGCTGTTCAAAATGGACTCAAAAGGAGGAAGTATTTATAAAGATACAAGAAATCAATATATTTTTATTAATCATCAAAATTTTAAACTCTATGCCATGGACATGAGATATTATATTTCGCTTCTGATTTTAATCCTATATACAATATATGTTGTGATAATGTTATTTCATTCTTAATGAATTATTATACTAATAATACTAATACAATTCAGTAGGTGGATAGAATTTGTAAGCAAAAGGAATTTAAGGAAATACAGTATACTCATTTTATTATAAATAAAATCAATTTGTGATGAGTAGATATCATGTTTTTATGATGATATGAAGAAATTATTGTAATAAATATTTCTTTTTAATAGTCTTGCCATGCCTTTTTGCTATTTGCAGAGGAGGGGGCATGGCAAGACTACCTTTTTAATTGTTCTACCATGACCTGTTTGAAATTGATAAATCAGACTGCTTCATACAAGGTTAATGCAGTACTGGGGGCAAGCCCATGCTACATGATCTGAACTGGAACAGGAGTTACAGACGTGTTGGTAATGACATTTTGTGTGCTTGCAATAGTCGTTATAATATTTCTTGTGGTTCTTTGACCAGAAGATACAAATGGGTCCTTCCTGCTTTGGTGGGTTGAGGGGCTCCTCCTCTCCCATGTTGCCACTGCACTAAATGGTCGGAATGTGTCTGTTGTCCAAGTATTATTTCAGGCTTTGCTTTCACTTTTGTTCAATGGTTTAGTCTCAATTTCAGAAAGTTTGTATATCCACTGGTCAATTAGGGAGTCTCTCTATGATAAATCTTGTCCTTATTTTGGAGATTTTAAAAGAATTTTATTTGCAAATTAGGTCTATTGTTTTTTACTTCTTTTTGTAATATATCAAAAAATCAAGTATTGGCAGTTTCTTTTCTAATTCAGAGTCTGACTTCGTATTACTTATGGTTAAACCCTGTGTAATTGATTGTTGTTGTTAGCTATTTCCAAAAATTTAATTTATATTTCTGATATTAAGATACCTAAGTGAAGAAGTGAAAAGAAAACAAGGGACATTCACATCAAAATTACAGAGATTCGTCTGCATGAGAATTTTGGCGAACGTTGCTCAACCTCGTGAAGTTTAGTGATTTGGAACATACTAAGCAGTTAAAAGTGGTGGATTATTTACTGAATACAGCAAGTTTTCTATTTGAATGCAACAATGTCACTCATAGCCAGCCAACAGAGTGGAGAAAGAGATTCCTACTCCGAGTTACCTCCTGTATGATTTCGGTCTTCTGCTGGCAAATGTACTACTATGCTATGATAAGCATTTACCATTTATCACTATAATCATCATTGTATGTAATGTATTTTATGATTTCATTAAAATAAGTAGAACTCCACGAGCACTTCTTGTAGAGCAAATATTGTGAAAAAATAAACCACAGAAGAGATATGGCCTCTCTAGCTCTAAGACATGCCAGTCATTGTCCGGTATTGGGGAATTTTGTCCGATTATAAGGTCAATTGAAAGGACAAAATGACCATTATTAATTTATTTTCAGTAATAACAAATGGAAATTTATAATGTGAAGTTTGCGTGACTACGATAAAGTGGTGGCTTTAAAGGGGACAATATTTAAGACTTCTAAAAGCAAAATAAATCGTCTAATGTCTTCTCTGCCAAATAGTACCTGCCATTAACTTAGCAACAATTTCATGGTACTGTGCTATGTCCATTAGTATAACAGTGAATAGGACAAATGTCTGATAGCAAAATTAATTTTTCCACATCTATGTCTGTAACCTCTCTCAAGTGGGAACAAGCACTAGCAGAAGGTATACCCCCACTCCTAGCTCTCTTAATTGAGATACCTGTGCCACTTTATCCACAAGGAGCTCCTTGAATTCAATGAAGGGACCTTTTGAGATCTTCTCTACTGCTTTCCCTGGTATAGGCCGGTAGGCCAAAGCTAATGCTAAGGGGGAGTGGTAAGGGCATCTGCTGGCCAGCCTGGAGAAGGGTCCAGAGGAGTTGTTCCTGGGGTACTGCCCCCAAGAAGCTGCCAAGCCCATAGTCCCAGAGGCCCCAGTGGGATGAGGAACTCTTGGGCTTAGGTAGGTTCTTGCACCTCCTGTGAAAACATGGAACACAGTTCCTGCAGACCTGTCCCACTTGTGTGCAATAACAAGAACTTGAGAACGCAAACCATTTTTGTTACACGAACAGCAGCAGCACCTACCAAAGAGATTGAGAATAGGGTAGTACCATCCCCAGGGGATACACAGAAAGGGTGACCCCTAGGCTCCTCAAGGCAGACCACATGGCTTCATTCTCAAGTTGTCCACTAAGAGGGTCTTCAATGCCTGCTTTTCCCTTTCAGTCCACACCACCCTCTTAGCTTTTTCATGGGTACATGTACATGTACCTCAGCTTCCTCGTCAGATTCTTCCTTCTCTTGCTGTTCTCTTTTCTCAGTAACTTTAATAGATGACATTCCTAGCAACTCCTTTGCTTCATCAATTACTATAACTTTATCATTCTCTTCCTGTTGATTTGTGTCTGCATGCACTTGCCAATTTAAATACACGTAGTAAAATTAAAAATTATTTTATATGTCCTCCAACTCTTTGTTGGCCTTTTTTGTCAAATAAGCTCTTGCAACCTTTAATTTTACATCATTTTTGACACTTTTTGTGTTGTAATTAATTGTGTTAATAGTTTTTTGAGTGAATGGTGCTTTCCAGACTTTTTTGCCTTTCTCTATCAATGAAAGTTTTTGAATTGTAATATTGAGATTAGGGACATTCTTTGGGAATGAATTCAAGCACCTTTCCTTGATACTGCTACTAATTTGATAAAGAATTTTCTTCATAAGGAATAATGCTTATTGACTATAAAAGTACTTTGAAATATTTAACGGAGACTTTCTCACACTACTGGCCTCTAGTTGATAAAGGGACGTCCTTTACTATACTACAGGCCTCTAGTTGTTGCTACATCTCCAATTTTGAATTTATTTGCTTTATTGTTATATTTTACAAATTTTGCCTTATCAAAACTCCAGCCAAATTAATAACTGCATCTCCCATTGTTGGCAGTGAATGGTTTTTTTTATCATCACCTTCTATATTATCAAGAGTGGATAATTATTTAGGGAGAGTGTCTAACCTGCCTATATTGCTGTGATACCACAGCGCGTATGTTTACATCCGTTTTTTGCAAGTATACAGAGTTAATCTCAGTAATCTTCAAGTTTATGGGTGTGGCTGATAAAATGGCGCTTGAAGCATGCAGGCAACTTTAAGACTTATATCTCCACTCTGAGGATCATGTAGTGCGAGAAACAAGCAGGAGCAGACGGGAATATGTTCTTCTAATGGTTGGCTCTTTCTTATTTGCAGCCTTCTGACTTTGAGTCAGTATAAGGACGCAAGAATGGCTACTTGGTGCTAATAACCATGCTATGTAAACTTACGCACTGTGGTATCACAGATTATAGGCGGGTTAGACACTCTCCCTAAATAATTATCCACTCTTGATATTATTGATAATGAACCACCCTTGCTTGAACTATTACTCATTATGAAAACAATATTAAGTGAATTCTTTTCCTTTACTATTATATTTTACAAATTTTGCCTTACCAATGGTCCAGCCCAAATTCTGCAAGCAATCAACATAGGCATTAAACCTTTTGATGTCTTTATTACCAACAGGAAACTTTCAGGCCAGGCATCCAGATTGTTTCCTTTAAACTGCCACTTTCTTGAATTAACCATTACATCAGATTCAGCAAAGAAGAACCAAAGAACTTTGAAAATTTATAAGAGAAGGACACAAAGAAGAAAGCCCCATCCAATTAATACTACCGTATAGCCACAAAGTTTCGAGGCAATAAACTTTCGCGAATCAGGCCACAAGTCTTTTTTCGCGAATTAACTTTCGCGGTTCTTGTTTTAAAGCACACGTGTTTATGGGCAATACGGATATTTCACGGAATTAACTTTCGCGAATACGGAAAATCCGCAAAAACAGCGAAAGTTGTACCCTCGAAATTAAGCGGCTATACGGTATTACATGATAATTTGAAAATTTTACCAAGATAGATTATGATAATATTCAGACCAAAGACAAGGCATGATCTGATTTGGTCCCCAAACTGCAGGCCACCTGATGCTGCATTAGCCGTGACTATAGTCATTGAATGTGCAGGTTGCATGGGCATGATACCTAATGTGAGTAACTACAACAATGTATATTTAAGGCTTAAGCTAGAGCACAAAAATTAAGTTAAAAAAAAAATTATTTATTTAATAATTAATTTTTCATTAATCATGATACATAGCTTGTTAAAATCACAAGTCATGTCATCTTCACATTTCGTTGATCACAATATTCATAAATTCCATGTTGCGACGGAGTAAGAAAAGGAAGTGTGCAGTGAGTCGTAAGTTCTGCTTGATATGTCTTCTTTACTTTTCACTTCAGCTATATCAAGCATCCAGTTCTCCAAATAAGGTATCATATTTGACAACTCTTCAATGATCTTCAATAAACTTTCAAACAGCGATAGAAGTATGTTTAGCTGACTATCTCTGTAGTTGTTCTTTCAATATTAGTACTTTTATTTTTCAAAACAAGTAATTATGCATGCCTACCTTCTGATACCAGACAGCAGTCAGAATTGCACTGCTAACATACATGTACTCGAAAAAAATATTGATCATAATGCAACTTATGTATTGCTAAATCTCTG
>NW_003546677.1:81657-83977 GCF_000090795.2 Amphimedon queenslandica | reverse complement strand
GTAGTAGTATTGCTACAGAAAGTTTCCGGACCGGGTGATCGACAGCTCATAGATATTAAATGACAGGGATTGGAAACGGAAGCGTGGGCGTAGCCCAACCTCCATTCATTTGTATTGCTGCTAGGCTGACAGAGGCTCGTTGAAATTTTTTGTCACAATTTACCCTTGATTTTTTTCTCTTAGAAACAATATCTCGCGAACAAGTGTTCCTATGCAAATGGAATTAATGCATCAAGAAGCCTAATGTTTCCTCTTAATAATTCTGTTTTCTATTGTATAGATAATTTTACTATGTTCATGTTATGGCTCTTTTAAAACCATAAAATGTATTTTTTGTCATTATAATCCCTTTTTTGAAAACAAGCTTGAGTAAGATACAAGATTTTTATAATCATATGAAAGAGCTTTCATTTGCATATCGAATGATACTAGTTAGGGTTAGAATCCATGAAAAGTAGCGTTGTAGATGTAAAAACCTTGCTGCAGGTAGTCCTAAACTTTCTATATGGAACGGTAGGTATATCATAAGTAAGCGTCCTCTTGGATTTCCATAAATATCCTTCGAAGTCCTTGCAGCACAGCCTCACTAATAGAGGAGATGGGAAATCGACCAGGTACCATTGGGCCGGTAACCAATAGCAACATCAAGTAGCCTACGCCCCCGTTTCCAATCCCTTTCATTTACTCTATTATCTATGGACAGCTAAACCTCGAGCTAAACTACCAACAAGTCCTCGGAAATGTCTTCCTATCTTCTATTAGTAATACTGGTGTGCTTCATGAGTAATGGAATATTACTGGAGGCTAATGGAGAGTCTTGTACTGAAGGATTTATAGATTATAGTCTTCTAGAGGATAAAGCAAAAACTCCAACGGGAAATCTACGTAATAACAGATTATCTAACTACAAGAACCCTATGGAGAATGTAGCAACAAGATGGATAATCATTGAGGACAATATAAAATTCACTTGTGCTGCAGTTATAACAGAAATATTGATTGGAGTTGATATAAGGACAGTTAATGATAATGTTGGTAAAAATTTATATCCAAAATTTGAAGTATGGGCTCCAACTAATGATGATGATGTGTACACTAGAGAGATATCTATTGAAATCAGACTGACTCCTGATGACTTTACAACTAATGGACAGTATCGTTTCACTCTCCCTACTCCATTAAATGTCTCCAGTGGATACAGGATTGGTGTATATCAACCTCCTGGTGATAGAAGTGTTGTTAGATTCCATTATGTTGACTTAGATGGTAATGGTCCTAGTAGTATTGATCATCACAGAACTGGAAAAGTACAATCAGATTACATTAATAACAGTAACATTAAAATATTAGGAGGAGGTCGACTACAGGTTAACCGTGAAGAAATAACTATACTAATACTCCCAGTAGTACAGGATACAGGTATGTATACCATATAGTGGGAAATTTTGGAGGGAGTTAAATTAGATAGCCATTCGCCAAAATAAAACCTGCCATTTTGAGCCATTATACGCATGCTCAATGGCACATGGTCACAAATTTGCCATATTAAAATTCACTAATCACCCAAATTTAGCAATTCACCAAGTTATAGTCCCTCCAAAATTTCCCACTACACGGTAAATCAATCATAATTGAATAGACCATTCTATTAATTTAGGCTGCTTTGCACAATTTGTACCTGATGACATAGTCAATTCATTAAGCTATTCTATTACTGAGTCATATTATGTTTCTGACACTAGAATATTTCCTGATATAAGGTTCACATGTCATGGTATTATAACTAACTGGATAGTTGTTGCTCCTGCACTAGTTATGCCAGTAATAAAAATAAGACATTCAAATAATCTCACTACTACAGCAGCAACATTGAACACTAGTGCTAGTAATGCTGTTAGGATAACTTCTCTTTTATATAATTTTACTATGAGCAATGAGATAGCAGTACAAGCTGGTGATATACTGATGATTGAAAGTAATGCTACAAATTATATGTACTATCAACAATACAATGGACCACACAATTACAGACTGGGGGACAACAATGAGTTAATTGCATTAGATACCAATGACTATCCACTCATCTCAGTTGTAGTAGGTAAGAATAACTTTTATTCAGTATTATGAACATCAATAAACTCTCCCATTATAGAACCCATACCAGTAACTACTGGTACACCTTCTAATTACATTACAACATCAACTACATCAGATACCACTTCACTGTCATCAGTTATGGGACCTTCATTTAGTAGTAGTATGACAAGATATTCTACTACTACTACAGTAACTGCTGTTCCTACTGATACTATTACTACTG
>NW_003546677.1:70818-80355 GCF_000090795.2 Amphimedon queenslandica | reverse complement strand
AGAGATCTTGCAGCAAGAAATATATTAGTATCAGATGAAGGAACAGGAATATGCAAGGTAAGAGATTAGTACTAACAATTGGACTTTATATAGTATGGTCTCAGATTGCTGACTTTGGTATGTCAAGGGATCTACAAGATGAATCTTATTATATTTCACAATCAAAAAAGATTCCAATAAAATGGACAGCACCAGAAGTAATTAGAAACTATATAATTAGAATATTGAATTGTGTATGTTTAGGCATTACATTATAAGAAATATTCGAGTGCTAGTGATGTGTGGAGTTATGGAGCTGTAATGTATGAGATTTGGTCTTTAGGATGTAAACCATTTGAAAAATCTACTAATCAAGAAGTATGATAATATTAAATTCTTATCACTATTTTTTACTTTTTTTCTCAGTCCATTAGACTGGTTGATTCAGGCTATAGATTACCACCTCCTCCAGGATGTCCTAAACCAATGTACAAACTAATGATCCAATGCTGGTATGTATTTATTATTAGCTCTACTATACTGTGATGAGTATATAAACAAAAACAAACATGTTTGTGCGTGTCTAATAATTACTAACATCTAATGGCATTATAGCACTTTATAAAGTAATAAAGGACTACACTGTATCCAAACATTTGTAGTCTGGGGGATTATAATATGTACACCGTCACACACAAATGAATGTGTAATAAACATGTAGCTAGGTAATGCATTCACACCCACACACAATCATATTAGTGTCCTGAGAGAACTGTATATGGTAGGTTTATAGTAAATATGAGTACTATTAATACACAAAGGTGTGATCAATGATGTGTACTTGGACTAAATTAGGAAGATTAGATGTATCACATGCCAATAAAGGCATAATGAACATAACAGTTACAGCATGCAAGCTCCATGCATGCCCACAATATTCAGTGTTATAATGATATGCAGTAAATCTACTGTTTTCTGTTTAATTTTATACAATTTAATGTAGGAATCCTAATTCTCATAATCGTCCAAGTTTCTCAGATATATCATCAAGTCTATCCTCACCTGATAAACAATTACTAATGATTAATAAAGAGGATCCTGTTACTGTACTGGGTGGAGCTTTAGAAACAAGCCACTCCCTCTACACCGACTTACAGTACATGTACAAGAACTGATTGCATTTTTAACTTGTGATTTTAATTAATATTACCATGTGATTCGGTGTTTAACCTTTTTATAGTTTTTATTCAATAATTTGCTTGTGCTATCTGATAAAATCTAGACAGACTGTAACTAAGGAAGTTGTAATTAAGTTTTGTGGTCACCTAATACATTAAAGGGTAAGCGTTTGCACGCATACATACATGGTCCTCCATACTACTATCCTTTATACTATTAAAAGAAGCTGCAAAACTGAGCAGATGACTGTCGAGATGATTCTCTCCCTTTCTATTTTGCTTACTTTTGTTTTGTTAAATGGTACAGTACAGTCTACTACTTGTAGTACTGAAGGGTTTATGGAACTAAGTTTACTGGAGGCTAAAACTGGTACTAGATCTAAGAACAATGGACCAACTACTGCAGGACTAGCTTTTGAATCAAAAAGGACAAGATGGATCATCACTGAAGAAGATAAGCAGTTCAGTGAGGATTGTACTTCTACACTGACTGAAGTTTTAGTTGGAGTTGACATTAGAACTGAAACTGAGGACAGGAATCAATATCCTAAAATAGATATCTGGGAACGAAGAGCTACTTTTTACAGGAGAAGATTCCGATCCATTGCATTGAAACTATCTCCACACAATTTCACCACTAATGGACTCTATCGTTATACATTACCTACTCCTTTAATTATTAATGGTATTTTTGCTGATTACAGACTAGGGGTATTCCAACCTCGTGATGATAAAAGTGTTGTTAGATTATATAAAGTAACTGGTGCTGGTCAAACTGGATTGCTTGATAGTATAAGCGAAGATTTAGTTGAAAGAGATTTTGAAGATGATGGCGATTTAACATTAGAAATGTCAAGGATTCTAATACATCCAATTACAAGTATGTCGTATTAATACTGTAAAGCATGTTATTTTGATAGTTTCTGTACTTTAAATCATGCATCAAAATTGAGCAAAAAAATTTGAATTAACTACATTAAAAACATGATTTTTATGGAACCAGTAAAAATTATCTAGATAGGGTATGACAATAATTAATGTATATAATTCCTTATGTCTTTATAGGAAGCAACTGCAACTATCCTCCAATTGACAGTTCATTTAATACAAACAGTCTATCAGTTACTAATGTAATATCAGTCAGTGATATAAGAGCTTTTCCTGATATACAGTTCACATGTAATGGTATTATTACTAACTGGATAATTGGTATTACACAGAATCAGACCACAAGCAAAGGTTATCCTAACATTTATTTAAAACGTTCTTCTGAACTGATTCATGCACTAACTGTTGATACTTCTGCTGCTACATCAAGTAATGGTAATGTATATAACTTTACAAGTGATATTGAAGTACAGTATGGAGATATATTAGTAATCAATGTAACCACTAATAGTAATCCAATGTATTATCAACAATACAATGGACCATTGAATTATGAGCTTGATAGCAGTAATGGATTAATACCATTGGAACATAATGACTATCCACTGATATCAGTTGTGGTAGGTAAGTTATGCTGACCGTATGTACTTCCTAATTGATTTACTATTCCTTGTAGAGCCAATCCATGTATCCTCTAGTACTGTAACTAATACAAAAATGGTATCAAGTACATCTACACACATCACTGCTACTGCTGTAACACCAATTAATAGCAACTTGGCTTCTTTGACTATTAGTACAGGCCACAGTACTATAAAGTCTGCATCAAGCAGCTACTTGTCACACAAAACAGATTTACCTACAGAATCAAAGGAGTCCAACACTTTTGTCTACAGCACAAGTTTGATACCAGCTCCTACATTGCAACTAACTTCAGGCAATATACCTACAACACTAGTAGCAGTACTTAGTACAGTATTTATATTACTGGTAGTTACTATACTAGTAATATTAATAGTGAGTGTATTAGTGTGTAGGAGACGTTCAAAAAATGGGATTGGTTCATCTGCTGCTAATGATCTCATTACTGATACTGAAACATCTAATACCCTCCAGAAGGATATTCCAACTATACCACAAGGTACCATTATCTGCATGTTATTATTATTATTATTATTATTATTATTATTATTATTATTATTATTATTATTGTTATTATTATTATTATTATTATTAATATTGTTGTTGTTGTTACTATTAGATTATGAAGAGGCAAGACCAATAGCAGAATGGCATAAAAGTATATTGTCCGACATTAATTTATCAACTAATCCTTCTTATGGAATAACTAGAGGATCAGAAAGTAAGCTAAGTATTCAAATCATAATGCATGTATTATGATGCTTGAAACAGATATAAGTTCTCAAAGTGGTATTGACAATCCTTCATATGAATTTAACACAACAAGAAATGAAAGTAAGTAAGAGTTCAACTTAATGTCAATACAACTTATTGTAAATTATGGCAGTTGGAATAAGCTCAAATTTTCTACATAGCGTAAGGACACCAATATACATCTTAAAATGTAATAAAAATTTCAGGTAATTATGGAGCCATTTTTTAAAAAAATCCTGGGCTATAGCCCATGGTTTTCAGAGTTTTGGCATTTTTATAAAATGGCCGTAACTCAAAAAATTGTAGTTGGAATCAGCTCAAACTTTCTACACAGCATGAGGACATCAATATGTACCAGAAAATGTAATAAAAATTTGGGGTGATTTCGGAGACATTTTTTGGAAAAAACCATAGGCTATAGCCTTGGGTATTTTTCAGAATTTTGGCGTTTTCTTAAAATGGCGGTAACTTGAAAAATTGAAGTCGGAATTAGCTCAAACTTTCTACACAGCATAAGGACATCAATATGTATCAGAAAATGTAATAAAAATTTGAGGTAATTTCAGAGACATTTTTTGGAAAAAACCATGGGCTATAGCCTTGGGTATTTTTTGAATTTTGGCGTTTTCTTAAAATGGCCGTAACTTGAAAAATTGAGCATAAGGTCATCAATATGTATCAGAAAATGTAATAAAAATTTGGGATGATTTCGGAGCCAATTTTTGGAAAAAACCATGGGCTATAGCCTTAGGTATTTTTCAGAATTTTGGCATTTTCTTAAAATGGCGGTAACTTGAAAAATTGAAGTCGGAATCAGCTCAAACTTTCTACACAGCATAAGGACATCAATATGTATCAGAAAATGTAATAAAAATTTGAGGTGATTTCAGAGACATTTTTTGGAAAAAACCATGGGTATAGCCTTGGGTATTTTTTGAATTTTGGTGTTTTCTTAAAATGGCCGTAACTTGAAAAATTGAGCATAAGGTCATCAATATGTATCAGAAAATGTAATAAAAATTTGGGATGATTTCGGAGCCAATTTTTGGAAAAAACCATGGGCTATAGCCTTAGGTATTTTTCAGAATTTTGGCGTTTTCTTAAAATGGCGGTAACTTGAAAAATTGAAGTCGGAATCAGCTCAAACTTTCTACACAGCATAAGGACATCAATATGTATCAGAAAATGTAATAAAAATTTGAGGTGATTTCAGAGACATTTTTTGGAAAAAACCATGGGTATAGCCTTGGGTATTTTTTGAATTTTGGCGTTTTCTTAAAATGGCTGTAACTTGAAAAATTGAAGTCGGAATCAGCTCAAACTTTCTACACAGCATAAGGTCATCAATATGTATCAGAAAATGTAATAAATATTTGGGATGATTTCGGAGCCATTTTTTGGAAAAAACCATGGGCTATATAGCCTTAGGTATTTTTCAGAATTTTGGCGTTTTCTTAAAATGGCCGTAACTTGAAAAATTGAAGTCGGAATTAGCTCAAACTTTCTACACAGCATAAGGACATCAATATGTATCAGAAAATGTAATAAAAATTTGAGGTGATTTCAGAGACATTTTTTGGAAAAAAACCATGGGCTAGAACGACTAACGAAAATACGAAATGAAAATCCTACTCGTGACGCAAATTCTACTCTACATTGTACTTTTAATGTTATTATGTAAGAATTACGGATCACCTTGCAATGTAGAGTAGAATTTGCGTCACGAGTAGTATTTTCATTTTGTATTTTCGTTAGTCGTTCGGAATCCTACTTCATCTTGTTTTTTTAAATTTTTTATGTTCTTGTTTGTGTTGATTTTTTAATAATATTTCATATTTTCATTGGTCATTTGGAATCCTACTTCATCTTGTTTTTTTTTAATTTTTTATGTTCTTGTTTGTGTTGATTTTTAAAAATAATATTTATAGTATTTCTTTAGTTGCAATTGTGATACTTTTTGATTTTACACAAACAATAATTTTCTTTATTATTATTATCATTGTTATAACATTTATGAGAGACAGCATTGAATCGACATGGTGAAGGAAAATCAACTATACTGATGACAAGTGAAACTAATACTAGTCTTGACACAAGTCCTTGTTCAAGAATCTGTGAGCTAAGAGTGTCCATCTTCCCTGCTATTCCTGTTCTTCCAGGCTGTTGTCAAGTTCATAATTATCATTGCATATCATAAGTCATAACATTAATTAATTGTTTGTTTTTTTAAATAAAATAAAATAAAACACTTGATAAAACAGTAACATGTAAAATCAATACCTTCTTTTAGCTGGAAACCTCCACTAAAGTATTGCAGTAAGTTGATTCCAAGCATAGCTTGGTAAAAAAATAACTTGCTTCTTCCAGAGCTGCAGATCTGAGCATGCGCAACCACACCCAAATTTTGGAGCACATGGCAAGCTTCTTTAATTAACAAAATGGCGGCATGTAGCTAAGATGGCTCGATCCAGCAGTCACAGTATCACTTTTTTCTTACTTGAAGAATGATCTGATGGGACATGGACCTGCGCATAGACTGTTGGAGTAGATTGGTGTAAGAATTATTCTTGTAGCACCAACTGATACTGAGATACACACCGACAAATGGATTGACAGGACTTATGACTTGATGATGATGAAGATGAAAAAAAGGTGGCTGAACAAAACGGCCAGTTCGCCGATTTTTGACTTTTCGCTTAGACAAGATCTAGAGCCACGCTAGTTGTACCATTGGAGTCCTCTGGTCAAGATAAGGTCCTCTATAAAGTCTGGTGAGCATAGGAGCTCGTTTTCCTGGTATAGCAAGGCTGCAAAAGTCGTGGCAGCCATTTTGTTTGGGGGTGAATCCTACTTAGTAACGCTACAGCGTTACTAATTATAGCCTTGGGTATTTTTTTAATTTTGGCGTTTTCTTAAAATGGCTGTAACTTAAAAAATTGAAGTCGGAATCAGCTCAAACTTTCTACACAACATAAGGTTATCAATATGTATCAGAAAATGTAATAAAAGCTTGGGTTGATTTCGGAGCCATTTTTTGGAAAAAACCATGGGTTATACAGCTTGCCACTTCTTATAAATTAGCCATAACTCAAAACATTTTCCTAGCATAAAGACAACAATATTTATCAAAAAATGTAATGATTATTCAAAAAATTGGAAAATTTTAAATTGCTCACAACTCAAAACACAAAATAACTTAACTACAAAAAATTGGCAATTATCTATTCAAATGTTACTTTATTACCATTATATTAATTATTTTATTAGGTAATAGCGAAGAGTCACTGGTATATGATGAACCAAGGGTAGTAATGCATAACAGAGAAATGCAAGCATCACCGTATCATATAACATAAAACTAAATGAACTTCAGTGAAATTGTATAAATATTGTCATTGTTATTATTATTTATACAGTAGTACATAATGAAATATTTGTTTGAATGTTTGAATGGACACAAGGATTGTATATAACTAATGGAAATAGTTTAACAATGTATGGGTAATAATAATATTACTATTTTACACCCAAGTCTATGAGGTATATTTGCTGAGCTTTGTAATGACAATCTGCAACTTTAATAGAAACCCATACATCAGAAACCTAGCTGACTAATATCACCTATTAAGCTTGAAATACTTGACAATTTGCAGCTTTTCAATAGAATGCAAGCAGTTCATTTTTGTCACCTTATCAATCAGTACCTACTCTACTGCAATGGATGTATTTGGCCTGAACTACACTCTTGCTGAAGATGTAAACGGTCCTTTGCTAGCTGTTGTACTCACACTGGAACTGATAGCAGCATTAGTGACCAATACTATTGTTTTGGCTGCCACTCTCTCTCAACAGAAGTCCTTAAAGTTACCATCAACAATCCTCTTCACTTCACTGATTATGATACATTACGTAATGGCCTTCATATACATACTGTCCTGGCTCATATCAGTAATAAGTGGAGGATGGATATTTGGAACATCAGAAGAAGAAAAAGAAGCAACTTGCAATGCTGCTGGATTCGTGGTTTGCTACAGTCTAAGTGTTATCAATGCTACACTGACTGCAATATCTGTTGATCGGTGGCTATTCATTGTCAAGCCCAACTTTTATAAGCAATACATGAAACCCAAGGTAACTCTGGTCCTGGTACTTAGCATATGGATATTCTCTGGGCTAACTTTTATAACAACATTTTTTGGAATAGGAGGATTTGTCTTTACGACTTTGGGATCATGTGGACCAAAATTCAAAGATGAAACTGGCTTTACCATTTTATTATTGGCAATCTTTTTCCCAGAAATAAGCATTGTCATAGTCACATCAGTTTGGACATATTGCTTTACAAAGAAATTCATTCGGGAACATGCTCAGCTAGCAGAAAACAATGTATATGTGTCAAAAAATAGAAGGCTAACTGGAATATTTGGATTAATGCTGATAGCATATGTGATATGCTATGTTCCTTCTCTCATTCCTATTATACTAAATCAGTTTCATGATGTGCCAGCAATGTGGATTGCTTTTGGTTTGGTATGCATTTTGGCAATGACATTCATCAATCCAATTATCCAGTCTTTTTTCAGAAGAGAAGTCAAAGAAGAAATAAAGAAATTCTGCAATATTATCAAGTGCTGCCCACACAGATCCAATGCAATAATGGCTGGATAATGTAATCTATCATAAATTCTGTTATTGTTGAAGACAAGTATAGCTCATGCATGTTTTACAGTGTACTGTCACAAATAATTTTAATTGAATAGTGTATATTTATGTAGATGTACATATTTTAAAGTAATTTTAATTAAATAAGTTACTTTTTCAGTGAAGTAGATAAAAGACGATGAACTTGATAGAAGTTGATGATTTGTAGTACATTCCTGGTATCACATTGATGAGATTTTAATGTACTCCAGCACATAGGGAATATACTGCCTATGTAGGAAATATCATTACTGTTATGATGAAGGGTTTTATAATAACGTTAACTAATGAACGTAAAGTTATGGCCACATTAAGCAATTCAATGCTTCCTTTTATGTTCATTGTTTACTTTTGTGGTGATCAGAGGGACCCAACCTGTGCTTTAAAAGAACATTAAGTGTGTAGGTGGTATCATAATTATTAATTCTACATAAATAGTGCAACAAGATATTATAAACACAGTTGTAAATATAAGTGTGGGTGATGTTGCATATAAATATTAGCAGCAAAACTAAACACTCTCAGATAACAGTAAGCATGCCTTCTTTTCTATCTTTCCTTTTATTTTTGCTTATTCTTTTGCTGTTAAATGGTACAGTACAGTCTAATGATTGTAGTACTGAAGGATTTATGGAACTAAGTTTACTGGAGGCTAAAACTGGCAGTACTAACAACAATGGACAAACTACTGCAGGACTAGCAGAATCAATAAAAACAAAATGGATCATCACTGAAGGAAATAAGCAGTTTAGTGAGGATTGTACTTCTACACTGACTGAAGTATTAGTTGGAGTTGACATTAGAACTGTAACTGAGGACAGGAATCAATATCCTAGAATAGAAATATGGAGGGAAATATCTCATAACTATAAAGACCCAGTATCTGCTGAACTTAGATTATCTCCACACAGTTTCACTACTAATGGACTGTATCGTTACACATTACCTACTCCTTTACCTTTTGTGGATGCATTTAATAGAGGCTACAGATTAGGAGTATTCCAACCTCCTGATGATAGAAGTGTCATTAGATTTTATAAAGTAACTGGTACTGGTCAAATTGGAAGAGTAGCTGATATTAGAGATGATAGGGTTGACAAAGATCCTGAAGATCATGAAATAATATTACAAAACTCAAATATCCTAATACATCCAATTACAAGTATGTCATTAATGAAATGTATTTATCATTTAATGTATTTATAGGTAACAGGTGCAGTTATCCTCCAATTGAAAGTTCATTTAATACAAACAGTCTATCAGTTACTAATGTAATACCAGTCAGTGATACAAGAGCTTTTCCTGATATACAGTTCACATGTAATGGTATTATTACTAACTGGATAATTGGTATTACACAAAATCAGGATACAAGCAAACATTATCCTAACATTTA
>NW_003546677.1:40627-69667 GCF_000090795.2 Amphimedon queenslandica | reverse complement strand
TTATGCTCTATATAGTGTGACATACTGTATTGAATTATTACAGGTATTGATGAAGAAGCATTAGTATATGATGAACCAAGAACAATGATGTTTAATCAATCAGAGGTATACTATACATCAATTTATTGTGATATTTATTTATAGTATAAGACCATTGTATGACTCACTTGGTCAAAAGAATATTGTGTAACTATACTGAGTGTGACTATTACAATTACATATTATTTCAATTGGTATAGGATGAGGTAATAAAGAATGAAGAAGATGAACTGTACATCTAACAGAAACAATAATAATAATGACATGATGTCAGTATAGTAATAATTATTGTACTTTTAATAATATAGTTAACAGTAATACACATTATCTCATATTCCTGGTATTGAGGACACTTTTATAATGACTAACAATGTCACCTTGATAACAATTTTACAAGGATTATACAGGAATATCTATACATAATAAATTTTTATGAATTTAAAGTTTATAAATTCATAAAATAGACAATTTAATAAATTCTTAAGTTGCTCAAAATTTGTCAAAACCAATGGGCCATAGCTCATAATTTGGCAATTGAAAGTTTATTAAATGTATCCACAAAATAAAACATGACTCATGTTTGTTACTCATCCTCGTTACTCATGTAATGAGCCAGTTCCATTATACAAGGAAATTGCAGGAATGTGTGTACCATTAGCTACTCCCACATGTAGGCCATGTTACTGGCTCTCCCCACCATTGAATTCATGATGCTACTAGCTAACTGGTGTAATTTTGCTGGTGACAGTATAACCAATTTCTACAATGTACAAAGTGAAAGTGTAATAACTATAACAATTCCTTCTTGTGATGGGATTAACTGGATTTATTTTCATGCCAAGATTCAAGAAAGTAGCCCAAAAACACATAACGCTAAACGAAACTGAGTGGAAAGACTTAGTTAATCAACAAACGGTCATTGCCCTAATATTGGAGACAGATACATAACATACTAACTATATTAGACCCTACTCCCACCCTTGACCTTCCAGACATGCATTTACATTACTGAGGTGGTGCCTAGTCAGTGCATGTACCGTCATAAATAATTTCTTAATTGAATAGTGTATATTTATGTAGATGTACATATTTTAAAGTAACTTTAATTATTTTTTCAGTGAAGTAGATGAAAAAAGATGAACTTGATAGAAGTTAATGATTTGTAGTCATTCCTGGTATCACATTGATGAGATTCAATGTATTCCAGCACATAGGGAATATATTGCCTGTAGATAAAATATGAAATATCATTACTTTTAATGAAGGATTTTATAATAACATTAACTAATGCACATAAAGTTATTGCCATATTAAGCAATTCAATGCTTCTTTTTTATTGTTTATGTTTATTGTTTATTTTTGTGTTGATCAGAGAGACTTTAAAAACATTAAGTGTGTGGGTGGCACATTGAAATTGTGCAACAAGATGTAATTAAAATGTGTGGGTGGTGTTGCATATAAATATTAGCGGCAAAACTAAACACTCTCAGAAAACAGTAAACATGCCTTCTTTTCTATCTTTCCTTTTATTTTTGCTTATTCTTTTGCTGTTAAATGGTACAGTACAGTCTAATGATTGTAGTACTGAAGGATTTATGGAACTAAGTTTACTGGAGGCTAAAACTGGTAGTACTAACAACAATGGACGAACTGCTCGTAAGCTGTCTGAAACAATGGAGACACAATGGATCATTACTGAAGAAATAAAGAGGCTCAATTGCAGTGGAGATGATGGCATACTGACTGAAGTATTAGTTGGAGTTGATATTAGAACTGTAACTGAAGACAGGAATCAATATCCTAAAATAGAGATATGGAAAGAACGAAGTCGACGTGATAAAATGACTAGAACAAAAACGACTAGAACAAAAAAAACTAAAACAAAAAAAACTAAAACAAGAAAAACTAAAACAAAAAGAACTAAAACAAAAAGAACTAAAAATCGCACTAAACGACAGGAAAAAGATATTGAATTTTACAAAAGAAAATTAATTTTCTTAATACTATCTCCACAAAATTTTACTACTAATGGAGTGTATCGTTATACACTACCTACTCCTTTAATCATTAACAGTTATACTGATTACAAACTAGGGGTATTCCAACCTCCTGATGATAGAAGTGTTGTTAGATTTTATAAAGTAACTGGAACTGGTCAAATTGGAAGAGTAGATGATGATGATATTAATGAGTACAGCATCACAAAACATCGGGAGATGAAAATAGAAACTTCAAGTATCCTAATACACCCTACCAATATGAGTATGCCAATTATTATCAGAAATTCACTAATAATTATTTTTAAAATTATAGGTAGCAATTGCAAGTATCCTCCAATTGACAGTTCATTTAATACAAACAGTCTATCAGTTACTAATGTAATACCAGTCAATGATACAAGAGCTTTTCCTGATATACAGTTCACATGTAATGGTATTATTACTAACTGGATAATTGGTATTACACAGAATCAGGATACAAGCAAACATTATCCTAACATTTATTTAAAACGTTCTTCTCAACTGATTCATGCACTAACTGTTGATGCTTCTGCTGCTACATCAAGTAATGGTAATGTATATAACTTTACAAGTGATATTGAAGTAGAGTATGGAGATATGTTAGTAATCAATGTAACCACTAATAGTAATCCAATGTATTATCAACAATACAATGGGCCATTGAATTATGAGCTTGATAGCAGTAATGGATTAATACCATTGGAACATAATGACTATCCACTGATATCAGTTGTAGTAGGTAAATTTTATTATACTGAATGTATCTGATAGCCTTTTCGTTATATAGAGCCTATTCGATCAATAACTGTAGCATCCACTACTACTATTAGTATATTTTCAACAAGCTCCCAAATTAGTACACCAACAACTACTACTAACAAGTATAAACTATCCACTACCTCATTAGGTTCGGCTTCATCCAGCTCTCCCATACCATCTAATACTTCCTCATTACACGTCACAAGTGCACTTTCTCAGTCATCCTCAATATACAATAGACCTCACATCACAAATACACCTTCTCAATCATCCTTAATATACAATACACCTCACATCACAAAAATACTCCCTCAGCCATCAAACACTCTCTCTCAATTATCAAACACTCTCCCTCCAACTCTTTCTGTTACTAGTCCTACTCCATTGATCAGTGATGGTACAGCTAGTCTTCTTCCTATAGTATCAACCATCAGTAGTACATCTGTTAATGATAGCTCAAAAAGTGATCCAGATTCTACTGAAGCTGTTTTTCAAAGCAATATATCTACTACAGTCAGTAATACAGTAATCCTAGCTAGTAGTGCAGTATTTTTATTACTGGTAGTTACTATACTGGTAATAATATTAGTGAGTGTGTTAGTGTGTAGGAGAAGATTTAAAAAAGGAAATGATGCTTCAGAAAATAAATGTTATACCAACCCACGCAGTGTAGTCATATCAAGGACTAATGACAACAACATGGAGCAACAACCACCAGGTAACTATAATTCAATTACTCATTAATAGATCAAAACTTTCATCAATATTATTGTTATTATTATCATTATTTATGTTAGATTATATAAATGTAAGACCATTAGCAAGACGGCAGCTTACAGAAATGAATAAGATAGGAAATAAACCTATTTCACGCAGGAATAGAAAAGGCAAGTTAAACTATAAATGAACATACAATCAGTAATTGCACAATTTAGTATGTGAAACAAGTATAACTATACCACAGGAAAGAGTTGATAACCCTGCATATGGAATTCATACAATAAGAAATGAAAGTAAGATTAAAAACGTAATAATTTTTAAACATATAAATCTGTTGTGTAAAGATCTTAACTTATGGTGTAATTATTTATAATAGATATTGATAAAGAAGCACCAGTGTATGATGTGCCACAAATAACACAAAAGGTAAGTATTGCAAGTACACACACACACAGTGAAATAACACTACTAAATAAAGCAATCTTAACTGTTATTGTTTATGTTTATATTAATGATGTTTACTCTTTCATACATATGAGACTATGATCACAGCAATTTCCCATGCCACTTTACATTTAATATACTATCTCTTATATGTAATAGGTTACAGTAGTACAGAATGAAGCATATGAAAGACTGAAAGTGTATTTGTAATGGCATATATTGATAGCAGTACTTACCTAGTAGCAAGAGTACATAATAAAGCATTATATGTATGTAGGCAAGACTACCAGTTTATAGACTACAAGTTTATAACTAATTGTCATTTAGTTAAGGTATACTTAAAAATATTTTGTTTCATTTATAAAAAAAGAAAAGTTAAAAATTACAGTATATAATGTGGAGAAGTATTGAATGGCTAATCAAGTCATGTACAGGTCAAACTTTCTTTAAAAATTATTAGAAAATGTAATAAAAATGAAGAATTCTCTCCTAGCCACTTTTGACAATTTGGTCTGATTTTTGAAAAACTTTATAAATTTGTAAAAAATTGATTTGAAACTGAATCAGCTCAAATTTTCTACACAATATAAGTGCATGTATATGCATCAGATAAAATTGTAAAAATGCGGAATTCTCACCTTTTTATTTTTGGCAAAATTTGGCCAAAAACCGTATGTGTACTATAGTACAGAGACTTTGGTTCAATTTTTGAGCAACTTTTAAAAATTTGTAAAAAAATTCTATTTTAATCGGAATCATCTCAAATTTTCTACACAGCATAACAGCATCAATATGTAACAGAAATTGTAATAAAAATTTGGGGCAATTTTGATCTATTTCTGGAAAAAAACCCAAGACTATATAGCCTTGGGTATTTTTTAGAATTTTGGTGTTTTCTTAAAATGGCTGCAGCTTGAAAAATCAAAGTCAGAACCAGTTCAAACTTTCTACACAGCATAAGGACATCAATATGTATCAGAAAATGTAATAAAAAATTGGGGTGATTTTGGAGCCATTTTTTGAAAAACTATGGGCTATAGCCTTAAAATTTGCCACTTCTTAAAAATAGCCACAATTCAAAACATTTTACCTAGCATAAATACATAAGCAACATCATTACTGTTATCATGAAGGAGTTCATAATAACACTAACTAATGCACATAAAGTTCATTGTTTATATTTATTGTTTATTTTGGTGCTGATCAGAGGAACCCAACTTGTGCTTTAAAAAAAACATTAAGTGTGTGGGTCACGTAATCTTTTTTTAAATTCAACATTAGTCGTTAATGCAAAATTTTATAAATGCAATTGCAAATTTATGTGTGGGTGGTGTTGCATATAAATATTAGCAGCAAAACTAAACACTCTCAGATAACAGTAAACATGCCTTCTTTCCTATCTTTCCTTTCATTTTTGATTATTCTTTTGCTGTTAAATGGTACAGTACAGTCTAATGCTTGTAGTACTGAAGGATTTATGGAACTAAGTTTACTGGAGGCTAAAACTGGCAGTACTAACAACAATGGACCAACTACTGCAAGACTAGCAGAATCAGTAGTAACAAGATGGATCATCACTGATATGCAGTTCAGTGAGGGTTGCATTAGTTCACTGACTGAAGTATTAGTTGGAGTTGACATTAGAACTGAAACTGATAACAGGAACCAATATCCTAGAATAGAGATATGGGGAGAACGTTTATTTAGATACAAAAGAATTTCATCATCAGTTCCATTGAAATTATCTCCACACAATTTCACTACCAATGGACTATATCGTATTAGATTACCAACTCCTTTATATATTGAGGATGATTTCAGAGGTTACAGACTAGGAATATATCAACCTCCTGATGATAGAAGTGTTGTTAGATTTTATAAAGTAAATGGAACTGGTCAAATTGGACGAATAGTTGATATTACTAAAAATGATGATGCTGTCGAAAAAGATCCTAGAGACGGTGAAATAATATTACAAAACTCAAGCATCCTAATATATCCAATTACAAGTATCTTATTAATGAAATGATTATATTCATTATTTGTAATGTGTTTATAGGTAGCAATTGCAGTTATCCTCCAATTGACGGTTCATTTAATACAAACAGTCTATCAGTTACTAATGTAATACCAGTCAATGATACAAGAGCTTTTCCTGATATACAGTTCACATGTAATGGTATTATTACTAACTGGATAATTGGTATTACACAGAATCAGGATACAAGCAAACATTATCCTAACATTTATTTAAAGCGTTCTTCTGAACTGATTCATGCACTAACTGTTGATGCTTCTGCTGCTACATCAAGTAATGGTAATGTATATAACTTTACAAGTGATATTGAAGTACAGTATGGAGATATATTAGTAATCAATGTAACCACTAATAGTAATCCAATGTATTATCAACAATACAATGGACCATTGAATTATGAGCTTGATAGCAGTAATGGATTAATACCATTGGAACATAATGACTATCCACTGATATCAGTTATAGTAGGTAAGTTATTCATACATTATGCATTGTAGTCTGCTAGTACTAGTATACACTTACACTTTCATCATACTCCCACACTCTAGATACTGCTGCAATAATAACAACTACTGATATGTACACATCATTCATTACCTCTCCTACCAGTGGTGCATCAATTGATGATAGTCCATTAACTACAGTATCTACTGGGGCTACTGTTCAAAGCAATATATCTACAGTCAGTAATACAGTAATACTAGCTAGTTGTGCAGTATTTATAGTACTGGTAGCTACTATACTGGTAATAATATTGGTGAGTGTGTTAGTGTGTAGGAGAAGATTTAAAAAAGGAATTGACACTTCAGAAAATGAACGTTATACTGACCCACAGAGTGTAGTGAGTTCAAGAACTAATGACAACAACATAGAGGAACAACCACAAGGTAACTATTATTCACTTACTCATTACTGGATCAAAAATGTGATCAATGTTATTGTTATTACTATCATTGGGTTAGATTATGAAAATGTAAGACCACTAGCAAGATGGCAGCTAACAGAAAAGAATAAAATAGAAGATACACCTCCTTCAAGCAGAAATAGAGAAAGCAAGTTAAGCTATCAGTGAGCATACAATAATTATTTGTACAATTTAGCACGTGAAACAAGTATGACTATACCACAGGAGAGAGTCAATAACCCTGCATATGGAATTCATAAAATAAGAAATGAAAGTAAGATTAAAAACGTAATTATTTTAAAACAATACACAGACCATGTTAACAAATAAAATAATAATTTAGTTGTGTAAAGATCTTAACTTGATGGCATAACTATTTATAATAGACATTGAGAAAGAAGCACCAGTGTATGATGTGCCACAAATAACACAAAAAGTAAGTTTTGCAAGTACACACACACAACACAGTGAAATAACACTACCAAATAAAGCAATCTTAACTGTTATTGTTTATGTTTATATTAATGATGTTTACTCTTTCATACATATGAGACTACGATCACAGCAATTTCCCATGCCACTTTACATTTAATATACTATCTCTTATATGTAATAGGTTACAGTAGTACAGAATAAAGCGTATGGAAGACTGAAAGGGAAAGTATAATGGCATACATTGATAGCAGTATACTTAGCTAGTAGATAAAACTTTATACTGTATGTATATAGACAAGACTACAAGTTTATTTGTAATCAATTGTCATTTAGTTAAGGTATATACTTATAATTGGTATAGATACTTATAAATATTTTGTTTCATTCATAAGAAAGAAAAGATACATTGCTTTTAAAATTACAGTATATAACATGCAAAGAAAAAGTCATGTACAGGTCAAACTTTCTTTTAAAACTCTCAAAAAATGCAATAGAAATAAAGAATTCCCTACAAGCCACTTTTGACAAAATCAAGGTCTTTTTTAATTTGGCTTGATTTTTGAGCAACTTCAAAAATTTGTAAACAACCTAAATTTTATAGGAATCAGCTCAGACTTCCTACACAACATAAGTACATGTACATGTATCAACTATCAAAAATTATAAAAATAAAAATTCTTGCCTTTTCATTTTTGGCAAAATTTGGCCAAAGACATTGTACAGGGATTTTTGTCCAATTTTTGAGAAACTTAAAATTTGTAAAATAATCAATTTTAATGGAAATCCGCTAAAACTTTTTACATGATATAAGAACATGTATATGTAATTATGAAAATGGAGAATTCTCACCTTTTCACTTTTAAAAACAATTGGCCCAAGATTGTGCACTATAGTACAAATCTGCTCTTAAATTGGCAGTCACTTCAATTCACTACAACTAGATACTGGCAAACACAGCATTGAAGGGATAAATCATAACATACCAGTACATGCCTGCTAAATAATTTATTAGCAGCTAATTATGCATATTGACTTCAACATAAAAAGTTTAAATGCAACATTGCGTATTGATACATTAGGTGTATAAAATGCTAGATCTATTAGCAAATGACATAGTGACATGAATGTACTTAATATGTAGCTCATAGCTTGCTATGAGAAACTCATACTAAGGTATTAATATGTATTAGCGATATGCAACAAACTTCAGCCAATTCCCCCATTCCTATTCCAAGACTGCATTACTTTAAACAACTTTTATTATTATAAGCCAAGATAAACAATTGATCAAAAATGTATTATTAATTAATCCAAAATAAACTGTGCATGTCCTATAGTGTTGCATGAGTTCTAAAGTTCTTGGCTTTTAGTAAATGATCCCATCAGCTCCATTACTGAGAGTCACAGTAGAAGTATCCAATATTCCTACAAGCCTCAATGGCCATATCAGGAGCCAGGCTGGCTATCATTTTAGAAATTTCCACGGTAACTGGAGAGTTATCTGATGCCGCAAGAAAGCTGCAATGATTTGTAATCTTGCCCAGGAAACTCAAAATAGTCATTTCTTTAGTTGCTTCAGTACTAGCACAGTCAGCAGGCAAGTCATAATACTTGTCACAAAGATAGATGGTAGTCCAGTAGACATTTGCATAGGCAATCATATTAGCTTCACATTTCGGCCCGTTGTTATAATACTCAATATCATTTCTCTGTAGCAGATCTTTCACTAAATAATACGTGTATTTCACTTTATTTGCTCTATAGCAAGTGTATTGACCAAACCATGTCCTGTAATCTTCATTATACTTCACATTAGCTTTAGCTGTGTCTGTACCAGCACATAACTTTTGATGAACTTTTAGTGTTTCCTTATTTTTCCTATCACCATTGAGAAATGTAGCAGTAGAGCATGATTGGGTTTTGATAGAGTTTAGTTTTTTGTTTGGCCTGGGTGGTTTAAAGAGAAGACGAGTGCCATCCAAATAAAGTTGAACGGATTTGCGTACAATCGATTCCCTGAGCTTACCAATAGACATTGCACTCATCTCATTCACTGACAGATACTGTAAAGGTCTACTGTATTGTACAGTGTAGAGACCATCAGTATCAATGTTAAAGGCATCAGTGATTTGGACTGAGGCAGAAATACTCTCACCTGCCTTCAAGAGAACAAACTCATCCTTTGTAGGAGGGAGACGGTAAGCATAAATACCTTCATATTCCAGTGGGCGACCATCAAGAGAGACAGAGACGAATTGAGAGTTGAGTCCTTCAAGAGGAGTGTTACGTTTTAGCAGATAGAGATCCTGATTTGCATTGTTGGTAAACTCAAAAGAGCAAGCAACTGCAGAAAGAGCTTTATTACAAGCCATGTCAAGAGAGACTGGCCAGCTATTAGCACTGCATGTACAAGAGAAAAGTAACATTGATTTGATACTGTAGCAACATACCTCAGAGCACAGGTCAGGTAAGTAACCAGACAGAAGAGTGAGAGTAGAGTCTTCATGATTCCTTTCCTTGATAGACAGTATTCCTTCTTCTTGTGAGATGATTTCTTATTTTAGTGAGAAGTGATTGACTGCTGCTGGTCACTTCCTTGTATACTATTAGGTACCTCATCAATATTCATTAGCAATTAAGCAAAAACTGACCAATCAGAGGCTAGCTGCATGACATGATTCCGGCACAAGACATGAAGCTGTAAAATTGTCCAGTTGAGGTGTCAGTCCAAGTTCTAGTGACAAGTTGGCTTTCCTATTGCACATGACTACTATAATGTAGTGACTAGTTGGCTTTCTTATGCACATTACTACTAGAATTGGATGGACTATTGTCCAGTTGAGGTGTCAGGCCAAGTTATAGTGACTAGTTGGCTTCACTTATGTACTATACTGTCACAATGTGCATGTACTGGATACAATTGTTCGTTGTTGTAAACAAAAAGCAATGGTACATGCTGCTTTCAGTAAGGGCTAGGAACTTAGATAAATTTATGATATGAGGACAATTGAACAGGTAAAAATGCAAAACCTATTTTGCCAGAGCAAAATTATAAGACAAAGCATGTACTACTTACTACTACATGCAGTTTTAGGTGCAATAAAGAGTAAAGTAATTAGTAGAGCTACATTATGTTTTTCAGTAACATGTATGTGCATTAAATTTACTTTCAACAGTTAAATGAAATATGTATTATCTTTAACAATAATAGTATGATCAGTTAAGTGCGTGAAAATTAATTACTAATACAGAGCCTACACATGTAGCCCAGAGCCAAATAGATTCAGGCCAAGTCCAAGTGACAAAATAGTATACTGTAAATCTTCTAAAAATTCGGCAAATTAAATTCACCTTAAAATTATTAATATTGAAAAATTAGAGGTTAAAAATGTTTTTTTTTTTACTTTTAAATAATTTTTATTGACTAAATTGGAGGGAGGGTCATTCTAAAGTCTCAGCTGCTTGGTAAGGTAGACTGAAGCACGTGGTCAATCATGTGCTGAAATAAGAGGATTATGTCGAAATTAGAATACTCAGCCAGTAATTTTGCATAATCGAATAATTAGAAGTAATATTGTGAAAATTTGGGAAAAAATATTTATTTGACGAAGTTAGAATGTTGAATATTTAGAAGATTTATGGTAATAGTTACTAGTATATGTATATTAAGGTTCATTGCATATAGTAGATCTAAGTACATAGTTGTAAAAACAAGCAATAATGTACATGTACACGTATACAAACACAGCATACCTTGAACATTGTAAGGTATATAAGGTACAATGACAATAGGCTGGATATTATGAACACCTACTTCACTATTATTTCAATAAGGTCATTTTACTCTACCTATAATGAGTTAAATCCTCTTCAATTGATCAACAACCAATAAAGCCACACCTACAAAATTCCAACACCCACTCATTTAAAAATAATAAACTATTGTTGAAACAATTACAATAATATAATTGTACATAAATTAATGTGCAGTGATAGATTAGTGAGGGAGAATGAAAAGGGGATGTACAGTATAGATACACCTCCTCCTTCCTATTACATGCACTCAAAGCAGTGATAATCAGTGGCGGATCTAGGGGGGGTTCCATGGGTTCCATGGAACCCCCTCTTTGGCTGAAGAAGTTGTCTTTTTGTAGTATCTTTGGATTCTTTGCAGTCAGTTTGCAGCACTTTTCCTCTATTTTATTAATTAAAATTAATGAGCCACACCTACTTAAGTGAAATGGAACCCCCCTTTTAATTTTTCTGGATCCGCCAGTGATAATACATCTATACAGTTGTACCTCAGTTTACCCTCAGTACTGTCATTTCTTAACTCTGCTTCTCTCTATTAATATGTACTGTAAATTTCTGAAATAAATAAATAAATAAATAAATAGTATTATAAAAACTATCTACATACCAAGCAGGGCACATGTACATCTTCATCTACTCCACTTCCTCCTTTTAGTCACTTTACAGTATAAAATTTTTTGGCAACCATAACATCAGCAGCATATTTTACTATGAGAAAGAGAGAGAGAGAAAAGAGGAGAGAGGGTGATGTAACCAACTATTACTCATACAATAACTATATAGCTACATGTACATGTACATGTAGCTAGCTAAGGCTGTTCATTTATACTGTGAATATAGCCGGCTATTTGTGATTCACTAAGAAATCAATAAGTATGAAGTTAATAATACATCGATAATTCATAGGGCATATAGTCATATTGTATATACAGTTCTATAGAACAAGGAAGCAAAGTGTCAACAACACTAATACTTCTCGCATGCCTTCAAACAAACAAGGTATGAAATTATATTTAACATTCAAATTCACAAGCGGAATCGATAGGGAATTTACCTTGGAATTTACCAGGGAATAATAAGAATTAAAATAAAGTAAAAGGGGGCTTTCCTAGGGATTGTCCCTTGATGCTTAGTTAGTAAGGTGTCTGATATAAAAGAGATGAATAAACAAGAGCTTTCAACTGCCAAGTTTATCTTCCCAACTAAAACATAAAGTTTGTCCCTCATACAAATAAATCTAAGAAGAGGAGAAGATTCCAGAAATTGGAAGTCCTAAAATGAGTTCTGAAGTTCACATACCCCAAGAACAAGCTGGAGCTTATGCTAAGACTATGAAGCTGTACAATGAGATGAAGATTACTGTCTTCACGTTTAGTCTCCTTAAAATCATAATAGTCCAGGTATCCTTGTTGTTTGTTAAAGAGGAGGAGTCAATTGATTGCTGGAACACTATTGAAATTGTTGCTGTTTCTTTGACTGGCTCTTTGTTAGGAGTTGTTACCATTTGCTTGTTTCTCTATGGAATATGTAAACAAGTATATCGAAGTGAAATCTCTAAAGCAGCAATGGTTAGCAATATTGTGGCTGATTTCATGATGCTACTAGCTAACTGGTGCTATTTTGCTGGTGACAGTATAACCAATTTCTACAACATACAAAGTGAAAATGCCAGTAAGTATCGCTATGCTTCGCAACTCCTTCTTGTGATGGGATTAACTGGATTCGTTTTCGTGCCAAGATTCAAGAAAGTAGTACAAAAACACTTTCATGACGATAACACTAAAGATGATGAAATGGAGTGGAGAGACTTGGCTAAGTCGCAAAACTTCATCAACAATGTCATAGCCCTATTATTGGAGACAGATGCACTATACACAATACTAACTAACATAGTATTGGAGTGCAACACAGCCCAGACCATCATGCCTTGGTTCATCTATACAATTATACTGATAAGTTTGGCCATCTATCTTATACTTCAAGCTAAAAGGGTCATAGCTCAAATGACAAATATTGATGATAAGATAATGGCTGGATTTGTTACAACATCAGTTGTGATCGTTGCTGCTCTGTATCTCCTCATGGATAACAACAAGCCGTTGAATTGCTCTGGACACATCAAATGTACCGTATCAAATACATTTATAAGCAATAATCTAAATTCAAATACAATCAACATTCCAGGGCCATACTGCAATCATAATAACACAACAAGGCTTGTTATGACATTCTTTGCCGTGCTTATATACATGATCCCATTTGCCATTAAATTCTACATAATCATCAAAAAATTCTGTAGGAAGTATGTCGTGTCTTCCTAAGCCCTTCATCAAAATGAAAACGTGGAACAATTTTTAACTGATAATTATTATGGTGCATGCAGCATTGTGTAGTGTGTTTCTTAATATTTTTAGTATATTTGTGTTTTTGTAATTACCTTTAAAAATTAAAATACCTCAATCAATGAAGTTAGGATTCTTGGAGCAGTGTCTTTTTCACATTCATAAATCACTATTGGAAAGAGAGTAAGCATGCACATAAAATAATAGCAATACTAGTACTTCACCTATATTTAGTCTGGTACAATATCAGGAATCCATTTGATAGAGCCACGCCTACAATATTAATTTAGCCAAAGCATTGCAAGCATTGCAAGAATAGTATAGTATAATAAAATTAATCATGTCCTAGCATTTTGTTCTTCTTCTTTCTTCTTTTTCTGTGTCCTCACCTGAGGACTAACACCCACTGGTAACTTCACCAACCAATACATTAATGTACATACATAAATATATGTGCATACAGTGCCTCATAAGGTAAAATAGCACAAACCTCCCTCATCAAAACTAATATACTGTATAATACTGTATAGCTACATGTAGTATAATAGCGCATAGTAATAGATGAATGAGGAAAAGGGAAGTACATGTTCCATGACAGTATAACTCTTAATTTCCTCCAACATGCACTCATAGTAGTGATAGTACATGTACTTATTATTTGTAATAGTAATTGCTAATTACTATAATAACAAAGGAATTTTGGTCTCAATAAAAACTTAGATCGTGTTTCCCAAGTAAATGTATTAATAAAATTCTATTATTAGTAACTCTCTCAAACTCTATTAATAGATTCATGTTTCTCTATAAATAAGCTGTTTTGTCATCTTTTCTCTAGTGTATTAGTTATTCTGTCTAGAGTATTGCTGTCATTATTATTATTATTATTATTATTATTGACAGAGAGGGACCAATGGAAGGAACAATAAAAACAGTCAGCAAGAAACTGGGCACTGATAAGGCAGAAGTCTATGGCAAGTCTGTCAATTTCTTTGATGACCTCAAAATTACTGCCTTCATCATTGACCTAGCAAAAGATTTCATTGTATCGATCATCAAGGCTTCAACAACAAAGCACATAAAGTGTATCAACATTGCTGATGATGTCATAGAGGTGTAGCTTTAGGAATAGCAGTAATCATTCTGATAATTGGAATTGGTACAAAGGCATTGGCTAAGTGCGTTGAGGACAAAAAGAGAGCGGAAAAAAGGGGTGAAATTCTTTTATATTGTTTCTCAAATTTTTTAATGGTCATTGCCATAATATGCTACTTTATCGGAGACAATTTGGCAGTCTTTGCTAATATTAACAAAAATTCAAACACATTCAGAATGTTCTCACAAATCTTACTAACTGCAGGAGTACTTGGATTCAGGTATTTACCAATGTTCAAGGGATACATATATAAGTACTACAATAGAGACGTAGACCCAAAAAGCAATGATGATCAAACAGCAATAGCCGTTGAAGGCTGCATTAATAAAACAAAGGAATGCTACAAAAAACAAAGGACTTGATTGGGTCAGGAGACAGAAATATCATCAAAAGGAGTATTGCCCTTGTTCCAGAAGCAGATGCAATCTACACACTGTTTGAGAATATATTCACCAAATGCTCTGAAGTGGAAAATGCAGGAGCTTGGGCTGCTACAATAGCAATTCCTGCTGTCTTGAGTCCTTATGTTGGCATGCAAACACTGAGCAGTTTATCCAAAATGAAATCTGAATGCAAAAAAATTTTAAAAACAATAGTCACGGTGGGCATAACAAGCTCGCTGCTTCTCTTATTCGCAATCAGTGATAACCAAAAGGTGCTCAATTGTCTGGACATCACGAAATGTGTCAGGATCAATGACATTAACGAACTTAATGCATTGAACGCCACATGTAACACGACACACATTGGTGATGAATTCTTCAACAGTACTTCAAACCAAATTGTTATTGGAACTGAATGCAGTGCCAATAACCAAGCCCGCATTGGGCTACAAATCTTAGAAATAATACTAATAATGGTTTGGGGTCTATTCTTCTTTGCTGTGGAAAAGTTATGCAAAGACAAAAAGGAAGAGTCTTGAACACTACATTTATAATAAGTACTTATTAGGTTTTTTTAGGATTAAAAGCTAATTTTGTCTCTGTTTTTCTTAATAAAATAATCAAATTACCTCAATGTTGACTCTTCTTAGTTATGCCATCACTTATATGAACTATAGCCAGTTCATACCAACACTTCTCTCTAGGAGAGAAAGCCAACTGCAGATTCATAGTAACTCCTAAAATAACAAAGAACCCACTGTTATACAAAAACCATCCCACTTTTCATTAACAAAATAAGCATAAAAGTATGATACAATTATATATAAGTTTGACTCATAAAATTTATTATTATGAGCAGTTATGAGTTACATACACGTGCTAAGGTGGTTCATTTATAGTTTCTGTGAATATAGCTGACCATTTGTGATAAACTGAACAAATACGGTAACTATATACAGTGGTGTTATCATACTTTGCTTTATAAGGGCATAATAATTATGTCCAGTTATTGTAAATACAACTCATAGAACAAGGTAGTAAACAAAATGTGGTCAATTAATGCACCTGCATGACTCACTAGGGGAATCGGTGGGGAATTTACCAGGAATACAGTGATTAAAAATAAACCACCATAAAATACACCATATAGAAGGGGCTTTCCTAGGGATTGTCCCTTGACGTATAGTTAGTAAACCTACTCGTTGTGTTTGATATAAAAGAAATAAATATACAAGAGCTAACTGGCAAGTTTATCAGTCCAACTATATATATCTCTATAAAAATAAATCTAAGAAGAGGAGCTTCCAGAAATTGAAGGCCTAAAATGAGTTCTGAAGTTCACATACAATATGCTACACAAGAACAAGCTGGAGCTTACGCTAAGACTATGAAGCTGTACAATGAGATGAAGATTGCTGTCTTCACGTTTAGCCTCCTTAAAATCATAATAGTCCAGCTATCTCTGCTGTTTGTTAAAGAGGAGGAGTCAATTGATCGCTGGAACACTATTGAAATTGTTGCTGTTTCTTTGACTGGCTCTTTGTTGGGAGTTGTTACCATTTGCTTGTTTCTCTATGGAATATTTAAACAAGTACGTGGAAGTGAAAACACTAAAGCAGGAATGGTTAGCAATACTGTGGCTGACTTTATGATGCTACTAGCAAACTGGAGTTACTTTGTTGGTGACAATATCACCAATTTCTACAACATACAAAGTGAAAATGCCACTAAGTATCGCTATGCTTCGCAACTCCTTCTTTTGATGGGATTAACTGGATTTGTTTTCGTGCCAAGATTCAAGAAAGTAGTCCAAAAACATTTCCACGATGATAACACTAAAGATGATGAAACAGAGTGGAGGGACTTAGCTAAGTCACAAAACTTCATCAACAATGTCATAGCCCTAATATTGGAGACAGATGCGCTATACACCATACTAACTAACATAGTGTTGGAGTGCAACACAGCTCAGTCCATCATGCCTTGGTTCATCTACACAGTTATACTGATAAGTTTGGCCATCTATCTTATATTTCAAGCTAAAAGGGTCATAGCTCAAATGACAAATATCGATGACAAAATAAAGGCTGGATTTGTTACAGCATCAATTGTGATCGTTGCTGCTTTGTTTCTCCTTATGGATAATAACAAGCCATTGAATTGCTCTGGACACATCAAATGCACCGTATCAAATACATTTACAAGTAATCTAAATTCAAATACGACCAACATAAACATTCCAGGGCCATACTGCAACCACAACAACACAACAAGGCTCATTATGACCATATTTGCAGTATTTATATACATGATCCCATTTGTCATTAAATTCTACTTAATTGTTAAGAAACTCTGTAGGAAATACATACCAATACCGTCCTAAAATTAACACAACAACTTGTCAACAAGGTGGAACAATTTTATAATTATGATGTATGTGCAGTGATCAAGTCTCATAGTATTTTTTTCAGTTTTTATACAATACTTAATGTATAATGGTGTCCTTTTAATAATGTATCCATATGTTCATACAATATTACATGCATCATATTTAAAACAACATACTTTGTATGTCATCATGATTATATTTTCCCGGGCCACTTCCTGCTTCATTTATAGTAAGACACATTTGATAGTTATCTTGAACAAAATTATTCCTTGCCATATACCATTGCATATAATCTGGGGAATAAGAGAGAAAGACTATTACTTAATAGGGCTGGGACAAATGTTGAAACATTTGAATGTTTGTTCGTTAAGAAGAACATTCAAATGCTGCAGCAGGTGTTCAAATATAAGTAGGTGTGTCAATAGGTGTGGTATGTACCACCCTACCGACATGCCTACTAATCAATCACATACATAACTTATTTAGTCTGATATATAAATCATTAACATTGAGCTATATATTGGGTGTAGGATCCTGCATTTAATTAGAGTGTCTAAACAACAAACTGATTGATTAATTCCATGCATGGTGCAAAACATTCAAACATTTGTTCATTTTGATCAATAAAATGTTCGAATGCTAAAATTTTACATCCATCTCATCTCTGTTAGCAAATTACCACAACTACAATAACAAAGAACCCACTGGTATACACCAAGAACATACCCACCATTAATAGAATAAACACAGCAGATTCTAGGAATAGCTAGGGTACAAATGCACTACATGTACTTTTGCTTCATAAAACAATACTAGTGCATTATTATTAATATTTGGCACACCACCCTGTCGCTGATGTGTTTTCAGCCAAAATAACTTTAACCATTTTTCCGGCATAAGTTCTATTATTAGTAACTTTCGCAAATTCTATTTATAAATTTGTATTTTTCTATAAATTAAGCTGTTTTGCTGTTTCTTTTTAGTGCTACGTAGTCTACGGCATTAATTTCACTAAAACTATTATTATTGTTACTGAGTGATACAAATGGATTTAGCGGAAAAGGGTGTAAAAACACTCAGTCAGAAAGTTGAAAAGGGTGTGAAAACATTCGGTCAGAAAGTGGAAAAGGATGCAAAAACACTCGGTCAGAAAGTGAACACGGATAAAAGAGAAATCTACAGCAAGTCTGCTAATTTTTTTGACACTCTCAAAATAATTGCCTACAGCATTGATCTAGTGAAAGGTTTTGCTGTATCTTTTGTCAAAATTTTCACAACATCGTACATAAAATGTGTCACCATCAGTGATGAGGCCGGAGAAATTGCAGCTTTAGTAATAGCATCATTCATCCTATGGCTAATAATTCACATATTAGCATGCCGTAAGTGTATTGAGGACAAAGAAAAAACAGAAACAAAAAATGATAAAAAAGGTTACGAGATTTCCTTATACGGTTTTTCAAATTTTTTAATGGTTGGTGCGATATTGTGCTACTTCATAGGGGATAATTTGAAAAACTTCTACAAAATTAAAGAACAATCAAAAAGCTTCAAAATGGCTTCACAGATTTTGCTAATTATAGGAGCACTTGGATTCCGGTATGTGCCAATATTCAAGGGATACTTATACCAGTACTTCAATAGAGATGCAGAGGAAAAAACAAAGGATTCAGAGGAAAAAACAAAGGATTCAAAAAGCAACTTGCCCGGTAAAGAAACTATTGATGAAGTACAAAGCTTTGTTGATTCTGACTATAAAGTAACAAAGCAAATTGTTAAAAAAAGTATCGCTCAAGTTCCAGAAGCAGATGCAATTTACACGCTATTTGAGAATATATTCAACAATTGCTCTAACCGCCAAATAGTAGGAACTTGGGCTGCTTTATTAACAATCCCTGCTGTCTTGACTCCTTATGTTGGCCTCCAATTATTCACAATAGCATCAAAAATAAAAATAAATCGCTGCATACCAGCATGGACTACAATCTTTTCAGTCTTGCTGATTATCTTGTTCATGGTAAGTGACAACCAAAAGGCACTCAATTGTCTAGGAGGCACAAAATGCGTCAAAATCAATGACATGAACGAGCTAAATGCATTGAACGTGACATGCAACACAGCACACATCAGTGATGAACTCTTTAACAGTACCTCAAACCAAATCGTTATTGGAACCGAATGTCAAGCCAATAACATTGTTCGCTTTGTATTGAATGCTATTCAGGTGATACTTGTTGCACTTCTTTTATTGCCTATTTTATGTGGTAAATCAAAGAAAAAAGAAGGCAAAGATAAGCCTACAGCTACTTGAACACTAAATTATTATTCATTAAATGAATGCTAATTGTGTTTTTTGCATTTCTAAGAATTTCTTTACATAAATCTTACAATAATGATAGCCATTATTAACCTGTGCATTAACACAATGCAGTCTAATGTAGACAGAAAAAAAGAGCAACTTTACAATGATATCAGTCCTCACTTTTGAAACTCCTGGCCATAGGCGTAGGAATGATTCAAAAGTTGGGGGGCTCAACATTAAAAAGCATGCATGACTTAGCATGTGAACATGGGGGGGCTAAGCCCTTCTTGCTGAAAAGTTGGGGGGCTTCAGCCCCCCCCCTTAGCCCCCCCTAATTCCTACGCCTATGCTCCTGGCCAACTAAAAGTCACAACATTTTCCCTTAAGCTATTCAACAATATCTTTGTGCTATATGGCAGCCACAACAACACTTTTTGCAGCAAATACTAAAAGCTCTATGCTTCTAGCATAGAACACCTCAGTAATTTTTACAATTTACAATTCTTAATTTTAAATTATTTTAGTAATCCCTATTGTTAATAAGTGAGTGGGTGGGCTAATCAAATGAGTGGGCTAATTAAATAAGTGGGTTGTGCTCTTTCACTTCTAAATATGGAGATAACACTCCATTGTACACTAAAAGATGCGTTTATTTTATGAGTTACTTGTAACTAGCTTAAAGTAACTTCCCTCTATTTGATTTCATAGTGAAACTGTAATCTATTGGTACACCAAAATCCAGCCCATTCATTGGTATATAGAATAAACACAGAATTAAGATTCAGGGAATATTAGTCTAACATGCAGGCAAAGTAGTACATGGGTTTCCCCAATAATAGTGCTCTGCAAGAATGAAACTTTTAATGACAAATTAGCCCAGCCTGACAAAGAATGGTTCTATACTATTTCAACAACTTATGAATGCAAAACGAAAAACTATTTGGGCAATACATAAAGCACAACAATGAATGAATGATATCACTTCAGTAACACAAATGTGATCAAAAAAATCTCTGATTTTTCAGTTCTAAAACCACCATCAAATAATATCCATATTACATTATGACATTCACGTGCATACAGTGAGAGTGCATGTGTATAATGAGGTGTGTAGTGAACCAAATGAGAATGTATATTGTTCAGTGACAGTATATCTGTACACATGTTTTTATAACTCTCTTGTCTCGTGACTTAATTTAGTTTGAAGGAGGGGACTTTACTGGGGAAATCACCCAGAGAATTACTGGGTATCTATAAAAAGTCTGTTACCAACTTAAACATAAAAGCAGCGTTATACTGTCTCTATACAAACAAGTCTAAGAACAGAAAGTGAAGATTTAAAATGACTTCTCAACCTCCTCCTATTCCACCTCGTACTCAAAATGATCCAGAACAACATGCTACCCAAGAACAAGTTGGAGTTTATACTAAGACTATGAAGATGTACAACAATATGAAAATTGCTGTCTTCACGTTTAGTCTTCTTAAAATCATAATAGTCCAGCTATCCCTGCTGTTTGTTGAAGAGGAAGAGTCAATTGATCGCTGGAACACTATCGAAATAGTCGCTTTTGCTTTGACTGGCTCTTTGTTGGGAATTGTCACGATCATCCTATTTCTTTATGGGACGTACAAGCAAATATGTTCTATGTGTGTAGAAGAGGAAGAAGAAGAAGAAATTAATCCATTAGTGCTAATAGCTGGTACTTTTATGGCTGACTTGTTGATGCTTATAGCTAACTGGTCCTATTTCATTGGCGACAAAATCACCAATTTCTATAACATACAAAGTGAAAATGCCAGTAAATACAGGTATACTTCACAATACTTGCTTGTGATTGGGCTCGCTGGATTTGTTTTCGTGCCAAGATTTAAAAAGATAGTACAAAAATATTACACAGAAGACAATGGAAATGAAGACGTGGCTAAGGCACAAAATTTTATAAGCAATGCCATTGCTATAATATTGGAAATAGATGCACTTTACACAATATTAACTAACACCACATTGGAGTGCAACACAACTGAGAGCGGATTTCTTTGGTGCATATGGGCAACTATAACGATAATGTTGATCATCTATTTTATAGTTCAAGTGATAAGGGTCATAACTCAAATGGAAAATGGGAAAACAAAAATAAATGTAATAGCAGTCACAGCATCACTTGTGATTGTTGCTGCATTCTTTCTCCTCATGGATAATAACAAGCCGCTGAATTGCTCTGGGGCCATTAAATGCACCGTATCAAATACAAATTCAAATACGGCCAACATTCCAGGGCCACACTGCAACCACAATAACACAACAAGGTTCATTATGACCATATTTACAACCTTCATATATGGCCCCATATTGTTTCAAAAAATCCTCCTCCCAACTATTGGAAAAAAATGTAAGAAGTCTGACGATTAAACATGAACATGGCATAAATGACAATGAAACAATTTTTCAACATTATACGTGTGGTGTGTGACTGTGTATGAGTAGTAGTAGGTTTCTTGATATTTTTTTAGTTTTTGATACTTTAAATAATTATTGTTGTGTGCATTATGAAATACTTTTCAGTTCTTACCTCAATGATATAGGACTCAACAAAAGTCAATCACTCTACAGTGACACCCATACGGAACAACTGTTTAACTAAAAGAAAAAAAACCATAATTATTTCAATAAGGTCATCCACCTACATTTGTATATACAAGAGTTGGAATATCTGTCTTCCCCACATTCCAAGCAAAGCCACACGGCCCACACCCATAAACTGTTCAACACCCACTCATTTAATGTTTTGATAGAAATAACATTGTGTTTTTTGTTCTCATTTCAATTAATTTACATGGCATAGTACAGCAAAAATGAATTGAATTAATCATGTCTCAGCATTTTGTTCTTTTTCTTCCTTCTTCTTCTGTGGCCTCTCCTTGGGACTAACAGTCACTGGCAACTTTACCACTTCCGGTCCAACTTTATCATCACCCTCAGATAATCTAACTGTCACAGTTGTCTGTCCATAATCAGTAATTGGTTTATTCATATTAATACAGTCCAATGGAACATGCATGTGATACTTTTTAAGCAATGCTGTAGATATTTCCATTTCTCTTATACTCCATTTTCCGCCTGTACGATATCGTTTAAAAACCAAATCTTTCTCGAGCATTTTCCTAATAGTGTTTTGAATTTTAAAACCCCCCGCGTCCTTCATTTTCTCTATTTCTTCCTTAATGTCGCCTATCCCGAACAACTTGCAGTTCTCGTGATGCGAATAAACTGCCTTCCCTTCTGGTAGCAGCACGTTCCTACCATAGCCTCGTTTAACTTGAACCACATCACCACGTACGCCGAGATTCTCAACATTTTCTGTGAGTATGAGGGTCATGCGGACTTTACGATTAGGTTCTTGCTTCCATGGCTTCGAGGCTTGTTTTTTACCATAGTCTCTGACAGTTGGAAGTCCTAATATGAGCCGTCCTCTCCTTAAATGTGAGGAAAAAGAAAGAGTGAAGTTGTTCAGTGACATTGCTGTTACACGTGGGTGGGCGGTGCTTATTTTAGCACCGCCCATCGTGATGGGACCACGCCCACACAACATCACGTGATGGTTTCAATCAGGGAGGAGAATGGTCCTCTTTGATGTAGCCGAGTACAGCTTTCTTTGTCCTTTCTTTCTCTCTCATTCCTCCGCCCTCTCTTTCTTCCTCCTCTAAAGCCAAAGAAAAAGGCAAACAAGACACTTTAAAAAGAAACCAGCACTTCTGGCGGTTTTTAGGTAAGACACGCCCACAACCACACCCATCACCTATTGTGTATGTGTTTATTATTTTTATTATTATTTTCTTTTAGTGATGTCATCAGGCTATCATCATAGATTCATGTCAACAGGAGGAGGACCAACAGGACAATCTACATCATCATCATCACGAACTGCTGAAGTAAGAAATGATAATAATACAATTCACGTACATGTAATAATAAAATTCATAAGTATTACTAAATATTGGTGAGTACGGACTTTTAAATGGTCAAACAGGTTGCATGAAGAAACCAGCACTTGTAGAGGTGTGGCACACTTAAAAATATGAATGAAGTACTGTATAGCGCGTAAATTTGGAGAGGCTAAATTTTGGCGAATTGCTAAATTTTGGTGATTGGCGGTTTTTAATTTGGCGAATTTGTGGCCACGTACCATTGAGCATGCGTATAATGGCTCAAAATGGCAGATTTTTATTTTGGCGAATGGCTATCAAATTGCCAAATTCGCCAAATTTAATCCCCTCCAAAATTTCCCACTGTACGGTATAAGTATAAATAAAAATAAAGTATATCTTTTTCCTTAACTAAACTAAAATGACTAAGTCAGACTTGAGTAGATAAACTCACTTTGTGGTCAGATGGTTATGATAGACTGGGTTTCTATGATATTGCCTCATGAAAATTTCCTTTTAGATGTACTGTACATGTATAATGTTAGGTTGTTAACCAATAATTTATCCTTCTCTCTCTCTCTCTCTCTCTCTCTCTCTCTCTCTCTCTCTCTCTCTCTCTCTCTCTCTCCCTCTCTCTCTCTCTCTCTCTCTCTCTCTCTCTCTCTCTCTCTCTCCCTCTCTCTCTCTCCCTCTCTCTCTCTCTCTCTCTCTCTCTCTGATTGTTCAGTTGTTTAGGTCAGATCTCATAACAGCAATGAAGCTACCTGACTCTCATTATCTTGATTCATCCAATTACGTTGAAATCAGAGACCAATGGAGATCAGAATGGGAAGTTGGAGTGCAGGTACACACATACACACACTTGTACATATATTTATCATTTTTTGTATTTAGGTTTGTGTTAGTCCTGAATCAATACCTCAATCAAGTGTTAGGTTAGTTTGTGGGTGTGGTCATTAGTTTGTTGATGGGTGTGGTTTTATTGTGTTTTCTTTGCAGGCAATCTTCGTTAGAGGAAGTCAGGGAGGAACAAAAATTTGCAAGGTTTGTTTTGTGTGACCTACTCCTACATGTATATTTCACCTTTTTAATTATCCTTTCTTTTTATACGTGATACTCTCTCTCTCTCCCTCCCTCTCTCCCTCTCTCCCCCTCATGTAGACCTGATGAGTTTTTCTCTGATGAAGTTAATTCACAACTGACACAAGATGAAGTATTACTCAAAGGTACAGTACATTCTACTTTATCTACATTTTCGTGATGTTTATCATTTAATTTTACTGTTTCAATTTGATTTGTAGGTACTTATGAGATTGATGAGCTAGATCAAGCTTGGCTACAGTTAGTCAATGAGAAGAGAAAATATAAAAGTAACAATTAATTATACTTTAATTAACAATTAATTATACATGTACTTTACAAATAATTATAAGTTAACATGTGTCATACTATGATACTAACACCCACACTCTCTTAATTCACTCATGTACATGACTACAGTACATGTGCATTTGTAGTATGGTGCGTGGGCGGATCAAAGGCGCCACCAGTGCTACAACTTCCAATAACCGCATGATAGGAAAATGTAGCACTGCGTGGAATATATAGCACTGCACAGTATAATATGTATGGGCTTTCCTGTTAACCACAAGCTTTGATAGAGGCGAATCACAGCCACAGCTACATACACTAGACATGTAACAATAATAATAGTGATAAATGAGATCTGATCGTCTTGCACTGGCGACCTGCGCGACTTTTGAAATTTCATTTGATCCGCCCACGCACCACTACAAACCAATCAAAGCACTGTTGATTCGTAGATTACAGAAATTATTGCACTTGGGACGGTCTCGACGAAAATGTAGCACTTCGCTTCGCCTTGTGCTACATTTTTCTCTCGACCGCCCCTCGTGCAATAATTTCCGTAACCTACTCTCAACAGTGCTTTAACTAATACATATTTATCATTTCATCTCCCTCCCTCTCTCAGTATTGGCTGGTTCCAATGGTATTACTGAGAAACTATTAAAATCATCAATAATGACACTGGAAAAGAAAGTGAGCGATTAATTATTACGTACATTGTACATGTAATATGCACCTAAATCATGTACTGTACATGTAGTCCATATTCTTACAGTATACTCTCCTTTATAATGATTATAATGATGTACTGTATAAATGTACTAGTGAAATGCACTACTAATGTACAGTGTCCCCATTATGTGTATATAAATGTACATGTAAGCCTATCAGTGTCTCTTATCATGAAATTTACAATTTCACTATTTTAATTATCTACTGATTATCAGCCTCTGTGTGTGTATGTGTGTGTGTGTGTGTGTGTGTGTACGTGAGGGAATTGATCCACTTACTATAATTATAATAATGTTAGTTACATATATGTACATATACATGTAGTTGTACTACATGTACATGTACTTGTATTTCCGTGTCAGTTATTTTGTCTGTAGGATAAGTGATGGTCAAATAATACATCTACTATTCATTATTATCATCATCATCATCATCATTATTATTATTATTATTATTATTATTATTATTAAAATGGTGGCAGAAAGATACAAGAAGCAAACAAAACAACAAACAAAAAAACACCAACAATAACAACAACAACAACAAAAAATCCCTTATATTATTATTATTATTATTATTATTATTATCATTATTATTATCATCATTACTGTAGTGTTATTATAATATGATAAAGGCACTGGCTACAGAAGAGTCATTGAGGATTGAGTACGACCAGTCGATTGTCTGTGACGTTTGTAAAGACGTAAGAAATATTTATAATAATATAGTATCACATTTCTTATGATTGGTGCATCAATTTGTTGTGATGTATTATTTTTTTTGATACCTTTAATCTAAAGTCTAAAACCATTTTACTAAAGCATGAATAAATTAATTATTTTTAATAAAAGTGGCTAGTTTTTCTTTATACATGTACATTTGTACATATTCTATGTACAAATGTACATGTACATTTTGGAGGGACTAAAATTTGGCAAATTGCTAAATTTTGGTGATTGGCAAATTTTAATTTGGTGAATTTGTGGCCATGTGCCATTGAGCATGCGTATAATGACTCAAAATGGCAGATTTATTTTGGCGAATTGCTATCAAACCACTAAATTCACCAAATTTAATTCCCTCCAAAATTTCCCGCTATACTATATGTTGCTCTCATTATAACCCTGTTTTCTCTCCCTTTCTCTCTTTTAGCCCGAGCGTGAAGAAGCCAATGAAATGATTTTCTGTGACTCATGCAATGTCTGTGTTCACCAGGTAACTAATAATGAGCAGTTGACCACACCCACTTTTGTTTAGCCACTCTCTTCAATATTTAGTTTTAGGTTTTAAATGAATATAAAATTTAACGTAAAATTACATGTACGTGTACGTGTACGTGTACGTGTAAGTACAAGACAGAAAGTTATAGAAAGTTGTCTGACTAGCAAGACACTTTTGTGGCCCAAAATTTAAAATTACATCATTTTCACAAAAATTAACTATTTTTTACATGTACATTTACTTGTATACATGTACATGTACATGCATTTGGTATTTTTTACAATTTAAAATGTCTTGCATATCTAATGTTCATTGGATGTGTTAACGTCTGTAATGTTATTTCATTTATTATAGGCGTGTTATGGTGTCCAGTTGATCCCTAAGGGCAGCTGGTTGTGTAGACCTTGTACTAGTCAGCAGTCGCGACCTTTTCAGTGTCTACTGTGTCCTAATAAGAATGGAGCCATGAAGAGAGTCAAGTGAGAGGGAGAGAGGGAGGGAAAGGAAGTTGTTGAGAAAATCTTATTTTGTGGTTTCATTAATGTACAAGAGGCACAATTAAAATGGCCGTAACTTGAAAAATTGAAGTCGGAATCAGCTCAAACTTTCTACACAGCATGAGAACATCAATATGTATCAGAAAATGTAATAAAAATTTGGGGTGATTTCGGAGCCATTTTTTGGAAAAAACCATGGGCTATAGCCTTGGGTATTTTTCAGAAATTTGGCGTTTTCTTAAAATGGCCGTAACTCAAAAAATTGAAGTCGGAATCAGCTCAAACTTTCTACACAGCATGAGGACATCAATATGTATCAGAAAATGTAATAAAAATTTGGGGTGATTTCGGAGCCATTTTTCAGAAAAAACCATGAGCTATAGCCTTGGGTATTTTTCAGAATTTTGGTGTTTTCTTGAAATGGCTATAACTTGAAAAATTGAAGTCGGAATCAGCTCAAACTTTCTACATAGTATAAGGACATCAATATGTATCAGAAAAAGTAATAAAAGTTGGGGTGATTTTGAAGTCTTTTTTGGGGGGAAAAAACCATTAACTGTAATCCATGATTTTCTAGTAGAAAATGTAATAAAATTGGAGCAGTTATTTATGGCAAAAATTTAATTATACATGCAGTATCATACATCTGCTGTTATTATTATTATTATTATTATTATTATTATTATTATTGTTATTATTTTAATAGACCTGGTAATGGTTGGGCCCACATGTCCTGTGCTCTCTGGATCCCTGAGGTCAAGATTGCTAACATTGACAAGATGGAACCAATCACTAACATTGACTCAATACCAGTGAGGGCTATTTAATTCATTGTAGTTTCTGTGTTAGTATTTCTTTCACCATTATTTGTGTGTACTACTAGGGGTACTAATGAAGTAACCCTATTCAAAAATTGTTGAAAAGCCTAAGCTATCTAGTCCACACATGAACTAGGACAATAGTCTCCTTTATATACTCAGTTATTTGTAGAAGGCTATCATGGGTTGTCCTCCCTATGTGGTTAACAGTATGTACTTGTGTAAACTGTGTTTATACAATATTGAAATTAATGGTCAGATCATTTTTTAAAGGCTGGAAATTCTTTTTTTAAGGGCTCAGGAATAATAATCATATTCATTGCTACCAGTGGGTGTGTATCCTAGGCAACCAGGGCAACCCATGATAGCTTTTGCAAAATCCAGTGCTTATAAAGGAAGCTAATTATATATTTTATGTCATTTGCTTCTTTTTTGCATTGTTCCAAAGCATATTTAATTTTTGAAAGGGTATAATGCCCTGGTTATATTATATGTGTATCTGTAGGTCAGTAGGTGGAATTTGATGTGTTGTATATGCAGAGAGAGAAATGGAGCTTGTATCCAGTGCTCAGTAAGTGAAAGTATTTTATCATGTGCATGTACATGTATCTTTATAATGTCACACTCTCCTTCTCTGTTTGATAAAAGTCTTTTATTTTTAATTTCTCTCTCCCCCACTCCCCTTCTCTCTCTCTCTCTCCTCCAGTATCCTACTTGTGTATCATCATACCATGT
>NW_003546677.1:12213-40471 GCF_000090795.2 Amphimedon queenslandica | reverse complement strand
GCAGCTGAATCATGTATCATTTGTGTTCTTGTTGCCATTGGTTTACATTGATTGAAGCGCATCACTTCACATCAATCCACCTCTGGAGGTGAAGGCGAGGGTGATGCGCATCAATGCGCATTAATTGAAAACCACTCTAGTGTGAACACGATTAATGCGCATCAATGTGCATTACTTTGGCCAGTGTGAAAAGGCCTTTATTTCAGCTGTATCAACAAAGCGCATCAAAGCGCTCTGAAAACTGTGCCAGTGTGAAAAGGCCTATACTTGTATTTGATGTGGAGGACTGGAGGGCATGTACATGTACATGTTTAATGTTCCAGCTACATGTACTTTATTTCAGGCGTGCATTCTAATTTCTGAATTAATTTCCCTCCCTCTCTCTCTCTTTCTCTCTAGTCTTATTGTCCAAGGCACACAACTTTACGTAAAACTCCTTCGAAACTTTTATCGCCGTCGAATTCAACACTAGTCACGCCCAATAATTTACTGGTCCCTCCCCCTCTCTCGCCGCTAATGGAGCAGACACCTTTACAGAGAGTGGAGAGTCAGTTTTACGAGTACACGTCACACGAGGAACTCAGCAAAGAACTAAAAATATCATCGCAAGCGTCCACACTTATTTATAATTATTGGAAATTAAAAAGAAAAGTAAGAGAGGGGGGAGAGAGTAGAGTGTGTTTTACATGTATATTAAGTAACATTTACATGTACATGTACTATAGTTGTGCATGTACATGTACATGTACAGTACGCTTGTATCAAAGCATCGGAAATTATTACTATAATTTCTTTAAATTTTTACTATAATTTCTTTAAATTTTGCAAAGAGGTGTACATGTATGTGCATTAAAGTGTAAGAAACTCCTGCTGGTTCATTTCATTGAAGGAAGCAAATAATCACAAAAATTTCCAAAAATAAAAATAGTAAATTTCTGCTGCATTGTAGATGTACTATAATATAAATTGTTATTCTCTTATTTCTCTTCTTCTCTTGTCCTCTCTCTGTTCTTTAGTGTAACCACAACCAGCCATTACTTCTTGGATTACACTTGGATCTCTCTTACCAAAGACTCCAACTGGCCAATAACCAGATTGACAGACAAGTACACATACCATGATACATTCCATGATACTCTATTGATGAGTTGAAACTTAGGCTACATTTACACAGCAACGCAAAATGCATTGTTTTAAAAGTATCCACTTTGAACACCGTTTTCGTTTCCATAGAGTTCTATCAAGATTGCATCACATTTTCATTCGTTCCTGTGTAAACAGAAGCATAAAACAGGCACAAAACTATACGGATTGCATCGTTTTTATTGCTGTGTAAACTAGCCTTAGTGTTTATTCTAAAAAGAACATGTGCAGTACGTGCATGTACTCATACATGTACATATTATCAAGTAGACATGGGCTCAATTGTACATTAAAATTATTTTTGATATTACTGTTACTACTATTCTTCATTATTCTGTCTTTATTAATGGTGCATTGTGTATAGGTACCACTGTTAACTGATGATGATGATTTCCTTAGGATCGTACATTTGAGACATAACTTAGAAAAAGTAAGACAAAGAGAGATGTACAGTGTAGTCTCTATATAATGGACACTTATGGGCAAGAAAGTGTCTCTGTTATACAGAGGTGTCCTTTATGTGGAGGTTATTTTATACAGTAAGGAATGTAATTGGTACACTAGGTGCTGTCTGTTAAATGGAGGTGTACGCTATAGAGAGTGTCCATTAAGAGAGACTATACTGTACTACTTTTGATTAACTTCCCCCCCTCTCTCTCTCTCTCAGGCTAGAAATCTAGTGTACATGATTCAGAGGAGAGAGAGATTGAAATCAATCTGTATCAGATCTGATCACGATATCACGCGACTTCAATTGAAGCAGGTCGAGGAAGAAGAGGAGGAGAAAAAATCAAAAGCAAAGACTCTTGCAGGAGGTGTGGCTAAAGGCGTGGTCAACAACAGAAAGCCACTTTGTCTTAAAAGGTAATAAAGTTATATTAATAAATAATTATACATTTTAATTTAATTTTTGATTCATTGATATTATTTTTATTTTGACGCTTAAAAATTTCTCACTTTTGATTACACATGTACATGTACATGTACAACTATATTCATAGCTCTTAATAATATTCATGACCCCGCTAATTAATTATTAATGATATTCATGACCCTACTAATTAATTATTGGATGCTTTATTATTAATAGACTGGGTATTTCCAGTAGCAATAGCAGTAGCAGTGTAGATCCTGCCCAAGCCCCACCTAGCACCACTACCAGCCATTGTTTCACCAATGGACCAATGTTGGTACTACATCCCATAGACCACACTATGGCAAACGAGGAAAGTCTTAGGCTATTGCGCAAGAAAAGACCACACCTTATTTCATCTCCGTTATCGTCTCTTGAACATGTGACTCAGCGCAGACGAGTTTCTGAAAGTGGGTGTGGTCACGGCGATATCGTGAATCATGATAATACGAGACGAGAAAAATCAAATAAATCAATTTTATGTTAATGAGAATGTTTGTATAAAATATCTCTCTCCTTCCCTCTCCCCCTCTCTCTCTCTTTTTTAGTTTTCTTTTATTTCATATTCACTTGCTTTTTAACGTAATATCGATAATTAATAATAATTATTATATTTATTATTTCGGCTCTCTTCTCTTTTTCCCTCTCTCTGTCAATATTCTATTTTTATCATAAATTAAATAAAGCAACATTTGTTAGATATGATCGCATTATGACAGAAAAAAAAGAAAAGAAATAAATGCCATTTTCCACATTCGTACTTTCCAGTTCTAGTACATGTATTAAATCATTGGTATAAAAAAACAGTCTAATAAATGCAGAAAAACTAGTTTTGAGTCTCTAGAGTTTTTATCCTGAGAGCAGGAGCCTCTTGTTCAGATTAGTTGCTTACACAAACACTGACAAATCGACTCGTATACCCTTGCCCATACGCCTACGCGTGGCAAGGGTAATAATGTATTCAGTTCCAGTCCATAAATTTTTAACTATCCTCACAAGTTTACATAAGACGTGGCCTGATCAAAAAGGTGTGATCAAGGATATCTACAGATTCAGTTCTTCAAGGCTCATTTATAAACTTCATCCCTTGCTTCCATTAATCTCTTCCAGTAGCTACAGCTTCCTATTCTCCCCACTAGTAATAGCAATGGCTAGGCAGTATTCAGTAGTACCTAATGTTGAGCTCCCCATTGAGCTTGGTTCTTCAGGACTAGCAGCAGAGGATCCAATCACTATTGGTCAGATGTTTCGAAAGACTAGAGATGCTTATCCAGACACCCCAGCTCTTGCCAGTAAAGAAGGAGACGAGTGGAAGAAGATTAATTTTAAAGAGTATTATACTCTTAGCCTGAGAGCTGCAAAGTCATTATTAAAGGTAAGCCTTTACATTTGCACTTCCTAGTCCTTTAAAATGTATTAGTTTTTATGGTTTGCAGCATTTTATTGATTTTATTTTTATAATTTTCATTCCTTCAATTCCCAATCAAGATGTGCTTTCTTTAGTCCAGGGAAAATAGTCCTTATTTTACTATCCTTTATCCATTGATGCATGGATTGCAATTATAATACATGTTGACTACTCTCTATTCTATGATAGTTGGGTCTGGAGAAGTTTCACAGTGTTGCTATAATTGGATTCAATTCCCCTGAATGGTTTATCGGTGTCCTGGGAACTATATTTGCTGGGTAAGATTGATTATGCATGCAATAGCCTCTCTTAAATGGACACTCTCTATAGCATACACCTCCATTTAACGGACAGCACCTAGTGTACCAATTACATTCCTTACTGTATAAAATAACCTCCACATAAAGGACACCTCTGTATAACAGAGATGCTTTCTTGTCCACAAGTGTCCATTATATAGAGGCTATACTGTAATATGCACTCTAATTTGTATTTACATGTGTCTCTTTATTTACTTATTCCAGTGGTCTGGTATCTGGTATTTATGCTACTAACAATGCTGAGACTTGCCAGTACATTGCTAATGATTCCAAAGCTAATGTTGTAATTGTTGAGAATGACATGCAACTACAGAAGTTCCTAAAGGTACAAAAGAGAGAGGAGTTGGAGTGAGAAAAGGAGAGATTACATTATAGCCTCTCCTAATAGCATAATGGACAGCACCTAGTGTACCAATTACATTCCTTACTGTATAAAATAACCTCCACATAAAGGACACCTCTGTATAACAGAGACACTTTCTTCTTTGTCTTTAAATGTGTCCAAAGAGGTTCTACTGTAGTGATATTGCTTTGATAGTCAATTTAGATAACATCAGATGGGAGGGACAGTTTTGAGAGAATTAATGCATTTTCAAGCATCATACACTGATAAAAAATGTTCACTCACTTATATTTTATTGCATTGCAGATTCGTAAAGATTTGCCTCATTTGAAAGCTATTGTACAGTACAAGGGGAAACTGTCTGACACATCACTTGAGAATGTTTATGAGGTGAATGAAGAACAATATAGTCATACAATCTCTTTATTTCTATCAATTTTTTTATTCTGTGCATAATATCTTTCTATTTCTCTTATTAGTATTGCTTTCTACTCAATTTTCATGTTCTTATTTATTTCTTAGTGGGATAGTTTTATGAAGCTAGGTGATGATACTGATGATCAAGTCATTGAGGATATGATATCAGCACAAAGACCATCAACTTGTGCTTTTCTTGTCTACACAGTGAGTAGCTTTTATGATAGCATTAGCTGACATAAGCTTAAACACTTTTATAAGAAGGACACCTTATCATGAGGACATGCATTTTGTAATGTCCCATGCAATTGGTACAAACTTATACAAAAGTACCTCTGAAATGAGGACACCTCTGTATTAAGGACAGGTAGTGTGGGCAAATAGTGTCCTTAATAAAGAGGCTACACTGTACATGTATTAAGGACAGGTAGTGTGGGCCAAATGGTGTCCTTAATAAAGAGGCTACACTGTACATGTATTAAGGACAGGTAGTGTGGGCCAAATGGTGTCCTTAATAAAGAGGCTACACTGTACATGTATTAAGGACAGGTAGTGTGGGCCCAATGGTGTCCTTAATAAAGAGGCTACACTGTACATGTATTAAGGACAGGTAGTGTGGGCCAAATGGTGTCCTTAATAAAGAAGCTACACTGTACATGTATTAAGGACAGGTAGTGTGGGCCAAAAATGGTGTCCTTGATAAAGAGGCTACACTGTACATGTATTAAGGACAGGTAGTGTGGGCCAAATGGTGTCCTTAATAAAGAGGCTACACTGTACATGTATTAAGGACAGGTAGTGTGGGCCCAATGGTGTCCTTAATAAAATAATGTACTTAACTTATTTAATATAATATTTTTTCTAGTCTGGTACCACAGGAGAACCAAAGGGAGTTATGCTGACCCATGACAACGTAAGCACCAGTCACATGACCATATAGTCACATGATATCAATAGGTTACGTTTGCTGCTAAAACCATTGATGCTACTATGAATATTCTGGGACCAGGTGACTGTGTAGTATCATATCTTCCATTGAGTCATATTGCTGGATTGTGTGTTGATCTTTTTGTTCCTATCAATAAAGGATCTACTACTTATTTTGCTCAACCTGATGCACTAAAGGTTTGATTGTACTTTTAATAGTAACAAAACTCATATAACGGACACTCTCTATAGCATACACCTCCATTTAACGGACAGCACGTACATGTAGTGTACCAATTACATTCCTTACTGTATAAAATAACCTCCACATAAAGGACACCTCTGTATAACAGAGACACCTTCTAGAGGTTATACTGTACATGTACATACGTATTTTACTTCTTGTAGTATTTTTCAAAAGGTTTGCTTCTGCCCAAATCATAATTATCTTATTGTTATATTTTATAGGGAAGCTTAGCTGTTACTTTGCGTGAAGTACAGCCACATGCATTCCTAGGAGTGCCAAGGTATGCTTAAAAATAATAGGCTGATAAATTATAGCCCATGGTTTTTTCTAAAAAATGGCTCTGAAATCACCCCAAATTTTTATTACATTTTCTGATACATATTGATGTCCTTATGCTGTGTAGAAAGTTTGAGCTGATTCTGCCTTCAATTTTTCAAGTTACAGCCATTTAAAAAAAACATCGAAATTCCAAAAAATACCCAAGGCTATAGCCCATGGATTTTTCCAAAAAATGGCTCCAAAATCACCCCAAATTTTTATTACATTTTCTGATACATATTGATGTCCTCATGCTGTGTAAAAAGTTTGAGCCGATTCCGACTTCAGTCTTTCAAGTTATGGCCATTTTAAGAAAATGCCAAAATTCCAAAAAATACCCAAGGCTATAGCCCATGGTTTTTTCAAAAAATGGCTAAAAAATCACTCCAAATTTTTATTACATTTTTTGATACATATTGATGTCCTTATGCTATGTAGAAAGTTTGAGCTGATTCCGCCTTCAATTTTTCAAGTTACAGCTATTTTAAGAAAACGCCAAAATTCCAAAAAATACCCAAGGCTATAGCCCATGGTTTTTTCCAAAAAATAGCTTAAAAATCACCCCAAATCTTTATTACATTTTCTGATGCATATTAATGTCCTTATGCTATGTAGAAAGTTTGAGCTGATTCTGCCTTCAATTTTTCAAGTTATGGCTATTTTAAGAAAACGCCAAAATTCCAAAAAATACCTAAGGCTATAGCCCATGGTTTTTTCAAAAAATGGCTCCGAAATCACCCCAAATTTTTATTACATTTTCTGATACATATTGATGTCCTTATGCTGTGTAGAAAGTTTGAGCTGATTCCGCCTTTAATTTTTCAAGTTACGGCCATTTTAAGAAAACGCCGAAATTCTGAAAAATACCCAAGGCTATAGCCCATGGTTTTTTCCAAAAAATGGCTCCGAAATCACCTCAAATTTTTATTACATTTTCTGATACATATTGATGTCCTTATGCTACGTAGAAAGTTTGAGGTGATTCCGACTTCAATTTTTCAAGTTATGACCATTTTAAGGAAACACCAAAATTCCAAAGAATACCCAAGGCTATAGCCCATGGCTTTTTCCAAAAAATGGCTCCGAAATCATCCTAAATTTTTATTACATTTTCTGATAATAAATTACTGATGCTATATTATTATTATTATTATTATTATTATTCCCACAGAGTTTGGGAGAAGTTCATGGAAGCCATCAAAGGAATGCTACCTCCTCCAGGCAGTGGGCCCCCACCCACACCTGAGATGATGAAAGCTGTTCAAGCTAAAGTAATCTATCAATTCTTAATTTAAAATATAGCAACTAGCAACTTCAGTTCATAGAATAAACTTATAGAAGTATGAATAGGATTAAAATAATTTTTGCAAGAGCTTTAAAAAGATTACTGTACTATATACATGTAAATTGAATTGTAATTTCAAGAAACTCAAAATTTTGTATCATTCATAAGCTTTTTTCGTGAGATCTATCATTATTGAACTAAGAAGATAACTATGCTATGTAGCAATTTTCTAACAGAATTCATTGCTCCTTGAAATGACCCTAATACATGTATAATGAACTAAATGATAGTAACTTTTACATTTTCATTATTTGATTATCAATAGGTTTTAGCTGGAATTGGTCTTAGCAGGTCAAAAGCTAACATCACTGCAGCTGCTCCGATCTCTATTGAAGTACTTCAGTTCTTCAATAAATTGGGAATACCAATTTTAGAAGTTTGGGGTAAGAGAATAGTAGCATTATTAGTACAGTATATAGCCTCTCTTATTAGACACTCTCTATAGCGTGCACCTCCATTTAACAGACAGCACCTAGTGTACCAATTACATTCCTTACTGTATAAAATAACTTCCACATAAAGGACACCTCTGTATAACAGAGACACTTTCCTCCATAAGTGTCCATTATCTAAAGGCTACACTGTACATGTAAATATGGCAAAGGGCCTTTGCATATTACATGTACTTGTTGTTAATAAATTGTTTGATGTACTCTACTACTGTAGGTATGAGTGAGCTGACTGGTCCTGGAACAACAACCACACTCAATGAATTGAGAACTGGAAGCATTGGGAAACCTTATATTGGGACTGAAGTTAAAATAGACAAACCAGATCCAAAGACTGGAGAGGGTGAAGTAAGTATACCGTATAGACGGAAAATTTTGCGGGGAATTTAATTTTGCGCTTTGCGTTTTAAAAATAAACGCATAATTTAAAACCGTAAAATTAAAATCACGTGGGCTCGATGGGCGTGGACGTGTATCATTAGCATCGTGTATCGTACCATGTGTATGCGTGTAGGCATGGTGAAGACAACGTGGCCAAATTGCATAATTTTAATTCGCAAAAATAAAAAACATTCAAAATTTATTAAAAACGCAAAATTAAATTGCCGCAAAATTTTCCGTCTATACGGTAAGTATATCATAATAAGTCAATTTGGTTCAAATTTGTGCTATTATTTTTTGTAGCACAATTAGTATAATTTCCAATGTATTCTGAATGGCATGTTTGTGGGCAGTTTCACTTTATTTTAGCTAGGGATTTTTATTGCATATTGTCTAATTAGATTTTAATACGTGGGCGTCACATTATGAGAGGCTACTTGAATAAATTGGACAAAACTAAAGAAACAATTGATAATGATGGATGGGTCCACAGTGGAGACATTGGAAGAACGGATGAGGTAAAATGGGCAATAAAGAATTATAATATAATTATTTTTTCTTACTAATATAGGAAGGTTTCTTTTATATAACTGGTAGAATCAAAGGTATCAATGCTATTCTTACATGTATTATGTTTTATTATGTAAATTTGCATACGTTTAAACTATACCAGCAAGATGATGATGTTTATAGTGACGATTTTGATAAATATTACAACTTTTAGATTTTGCATGTTAAATAAATTCCTTTATAGAATTGATCATAACTGCTGGAGGGGAGAACATTGCTCCTGTACCAATAGAAGACCGCATTAAAAAGCATGCACCTTTCATCAGTAATGCCGTTCTCATTGGAGATAAAAGAAAATTTATTTCTTGCCTGATAACACTAAAGGTAAGCATAAACAAATCATTTTCTCAGAACAGTCGACTATTTTGTTTAAATTGCATATTTAAAAAAAACCAGAATTGACTTTAACTTTCTAGACAGCATAGCTCATCATAATAAGAAAACGTAATAAAACTTTGAGCTATTTTTGGAAAAATTGTTATTTTATTGCAGCCGTTTTGCATGTAACAATTCTATTCTTCATTCAATGATATTCTACACTGTATCACAATCAACATTTCCTACAGGTTAATATTGATCCTAATACAGGAGCACCAACTGATAAATTACTTGATGATGTTGTGAAACAGTTTGTTGGTCTAGGCTCATCTGCTACTACTGTATCTCAAGTACTGGAGACAAAAGACAGTGCAGTTTATTCTGCTATACAATCAGCCATTGATAAAGCTAATGAATCAGCTATTTCCAGTGCTCAAAAGGTGAAAGAGAGAGTGAGAAATTGTAAGGAGCACATTTAAGCTTGCTTTTTGAGGCAAGAAGTGTGAATATGTGAAAGCAGAACAGAATAGATGAGAGGATCGTAATAATTTTATGGAATTTAAATAGGTTCAGAAGTTTGTCATATTGAAGAATGATCTCAGTATACCAGGAGGAGAGCTTGGTAAGAAGCCGATGATGTGCAAATATTAATTTGAATTTGTGATAATAATAATTGATCATTCTTTTATAGGACCAACCCTGAAGCTAAAACGTTTCTATGTCATGTCCAAGTATTCTGAAGTGATCGATGATATGTATTCTCAATAAACTTGAGGACAAAAGTGCTCCTTAGATTATATAAGTTAACTTTTAAAATTAATTTGTAGTGAGATTGTAACTATGGTAGATTAGCTAGCATAATAATGATTGTGTTTATTAAACTGATGCAAATGCAAAATTATAATAAATAACTTAATAATAATTATGATAAAACCTGATTAAAACTGTAATGATAAGTTGAATTATTTTGATACACAACATGGGCACAGTTGCTCTTTTGTCTGAGTAGTGAAGAACAGAATTGATGCAGTGATTATGATGAGTAATAAAAATGCTATCCCAATGTAATACTGAACTTCAATGTTTAGGAACAAAGCTGACACAAACCCAATGATAAAACCAACACCAAGCCCCATTCTCAGTGCACTGAAGGCAGCTTCCTGTTTATGAGGAAACAATGAACCAGTTAGACCTACAGATAGTAATATAAATAATATTTATAGTATACTTTGTGAATGTAAATATGCTTAATGAAAGTATAACAAAAATAAAGTATTTTCTCCTGGCCATTTTTGACAAAACATCCTGTACTATTATAGCGCCCAATTATTGAGGAACTTAAAAAATTTGTAAAAAATCTAATTTTGATTGGAATGATGGAATCAGCTCAAACTTGCTGTAAAACAAAAGTAAATGTATATGCATCAGGAAATGTAATAAAATGGAGAATTCTCTCCTTTTTATTTTTGATTAAATACACATGATGCATGACGACTGCTACCTAAACAATGTACAGTGCATACACTCACTTGGAGGTACAGAGTTCCAGATTCCATCACACGTTCCCCATACAATCATTCCCAGAAAAACTGCCGGTAAACTGGGCACTCTCTCCCAAAATAAGAAAAACACAATGAGTCCTATATTAAGTAATATTGTGCTATACAACATCACATACTGAGGAACAATCTTGACAAGACGACCATTAATAACGGCAGATAGAGCACTGAATACACCAAAGGCCATTTGTGTTAGTCCAACCCACTGAACACCAATACAGTCGGACACATAAAACTAATAATAATAATAATAATAATTAATGATAATATTTTTGTCTCATTTTTTTCTAATTACATATTAATATTTTTTTCCATTATATGGTAACCTGCTTTTATTTTACTCCAACAAAATGACCTAATGCTACCTCTATGTGTATAATAATATTAATTTTATTAAACTTACTCTTGCAAATGATCCTAGTGCAAATGATATCACAAAGCCATCAAAGGTCATCATTGGCAACACCAACAGCATCTTCCACTCTGTGAACATCTTCAACGTTGCCAGGAAAGGTTTCTTGACGTATAAAGATAGAGTTTTACCGACTGAATCAAGCCTAGCCGTAGCACCAAGATGATCGACAAAGACAATAAGAATCAAAATAGCCAGTAGATCAAAAAAGACATCAACAGATAAAATGATATAAAGAGATTCATCACTGATATCGCTTGCATCGGTGTTATTACAAATCCCATTGGTGCTGTTATCAGTATAACCATCATCACTTCTACTGCTTCTTAGCAGTAATATAGCAGAGGAAGCAATGTTGGCTGGTACATAACCAAGCTTATAGAACATTGTGTTTATTCCTATGAACAGAGAAATGAAGTGAGCCGGATTTTTGTTAATCGAGCTTGCATATTGCCTCGCTACAGTTGCTACATGTATGCTTAGAGATGCCCAAATTGGTCCAAATGCTAATCCAAATAGAACAGATCCTGTGATCAGTGTGTACCAGTTAGGATAATAATTTGATAGAGTGTACAGTAACATTACTATGTAGCATGCTACCAAAGTTATCTTAGTACCAAATATTTGTAACACGGCTGACGTGTAGAGTCCTGATAATAGAAAGGTAGCATAGAGTATACTCAAAGATGCTAGTCCTATTTCTTCGTTTAGGCTGCTCTGTAGTCCAATTACAGCCAAATAGGCCCCGAATATGATCCAGTAGGATATAGAAACGCCTAATAAGTTCTTGTAGGCGATTGATTTTGGTGAAGTAGAGCAGCATTGAAGGGTTCTTTTCTCCTTCTCTAGTAAGGACGGTTTTCTCTCCTCTACAAAATCCTTTAATTCTAATGGCGAGAGAGTCTCCATCTTTCCTTATTAGTGAGAGGATGTCAGGATGCCAATGCAACCACATAATTGTACCACCCAAATCTACACCCACGCAACATTCAATAACATAATTTTCACCTAAAAGTGTGACAACAGTGACCTAAAATTTGGCATCAAAGTCAGTGGATTTGAAACTTTCGCTTCTAAATAAATCATTATATCAACTCAATATGTAATGATTGTTTTGCATGTCTCGTGAAGAAGCTCTTGCTCTACTTTCTTCAGTATCATTTTCCTTGCATCCTTTTCTTACAATGCAACCAAATGACAACGATAAAGCTAGAAATAGTAATAGAGCCAGACTACTTAAAACTGAAGCAACTGCAGCAACTGTTACTGCATTGGAAGATAGAGTAGCCTCCACATTGTCTGTAGGTGTAGGGACTGGTGTATTGTCAATGCTTATGAAAGGAGAGGGTGAAGGAGTTAGGGAAAGAGTTTGTGATCTGCTGCTACTGCTTGAGGTCTGTGCAGGAATGACTTGTAAATCAATGCTGTCACTGAGAGTGGTAGCAATCACTGTCACTTTGCATGTGTAGTTTCCTTCATCTTTCTCTTTCACACTTTTAATGACATATGAATGATTGTGTCCTTGCAATGAAGAACTGGTAAGTACCTCGTTTGTATTCCTCAATATGCTAACATTAATATCAACTGATATGTCGTATTGTATGTGACAAGTTATTGTAACTGTAGAGCCTTCAAGTGCTGGAGAGGCTGGAGTTAGAGATGTAGTAACACAAACTGAAGGAATCAAATCTGAACCTAATAGAAATAATAAATCATAATAATAACAATAGTAATACACATGAGTATAACCTTCAGTTTCAAAGTCAACTTTGTATCTTTCACTTGTTACAGTCTCCCATACAGTACGAGCTCTGCAATAAAGATCCAAAGATTTAACAATGACATCGTTCCCTTTATAAGGTACTATATTAATTCTCCACAGGTCCTTCCCTAGGGGACCACTAGTGCTGTAGATGCTTCGAAAATTTCCGACACAAGTATTGCCAGCTTTAAAGAGTATTTGAAATGCTTCCAGTGGTAGTGGAGAATATACAGCACACAGGGTTGGAGGATTTATTCCAACAGAAAAAGGAAGAACAGTTGTTTGAAGTAAAGGTGGAAATATAAACCAAATAGGCTCATAGCCTAAAAAGTACAATTATACATTATAAGTTAAGGTGTAGTCTACCTTCAATAGTGACATAGTGTATCTCTAGTATTGTATCATTCAGAATGCATCCAAACTTCCCTTGATCATTAGGAGATGAGACAGTAATATTGTTAATGGTCTCTATCAATGAGCCATTACTGTGTTCTTTAACCAGTACTGCCAAAGACTGGTTACATGTGATACTAACAGTTTGACCAGGACTGGATACGTTATGTGTGGTAATGATTGGAGCTGGACCTACAGAAAGATGAAAGGACATATAATATTACAATGATAACACCTCACTTGTTTGTGGTGCTGCTGTTATTGAGTATTTGTCACTGCAGTGTTGGGTGAATGAACCACTAGCTATTAGTTTACTGAGGGAATTGTGTGTATAATTGTGCCTATTGTGACACTGGCAATCATATTCACCATAGTGTAGTCCATGAGTTATATTAACTGTCAATAGAGAGCTGGTAGTACTCTGATGTACTGAATATCTTATAGTCCCTTCTTGTATCTCTATTCCTCCTTCAGTCCATACTAACTCTTGTCCAGGCTGTAAGTTAGCTGCTCCATTATTGATAGTACAGTTGAGTGATAAGGAACTTCCATCACTAGAGAAACTGGTACTCACTTCAAGGCTGTATTGACTAACTGTAAATGAAACAAATAATGTATTATTACTGCAATAAATCTTTTAAGCATTCTAATTCAAACAAAGCAAAGCAACAAAGTGAACAAAGCAAGTTATTAGTAATATAATGTTTATGCAAAGAGCAACTCAATTACATGTAGGATCATAAACTTACCTAATTCATTTATATTTGTTACACCATTACAGACCTCCATCAGTACACCTCTTGCCCCTTGGAGAACTAATATTACAGTTAAAAGAAGAAGAGAGCAATCCTTCATGATTCTTCTTATTGCCAGTAAATAGTCGTCTTACTGTTCAAGCAGGTTGTATCTATAAACAAACCACAGAAATACAATAGTCTACTTAACTTTTAGATCTATTACAGTAATTGCATATTTGATAGCTGGTATCATGCAATCTCTGATTTAGAGTCTAGAGTACGTACTCATGCATGCATAGATGTAGATCTAGATCAAATCACTGAGTTCATTTTACTGCCAGAAATAGCCTTTATAAAGTACAGCAAATTTCCTTTTAAAGGGTTAGTTCTATTAATGGCTGAGCTATTAAACTCATTAGAAATGTATGGAGTTTCTGGTCAATTTTAATTGGTCACAAATGGGGCAACGCCCAAGAAAGGAATGTGCGTGATTGCTAAACAATGGCGAAACAGCATCCAAAAGGTAGCAAAAGCTTCAAGCAATAATTTTGTTAACCAATGCTGACATCATTTATAGATTACCCTGGATTGAAAGCAAGATTTTTTCATAGTGCTGCAACAGTAGGTGATTCTGCACTATTTGTGTGGGCTGGTGAGCAAGCTGGTTTGCCTAAAGTACATGACAGTCCAGAGAAGAGAAAATTTACTAATACTATACAACACTTTACTACCTCATCTGGTCAATGGTTTGCTAGAGAAACTACTGGTACTTCTCCATTAGGAGTCATGGGATACTCTTGTGCTGCAATAAATGACCATCTGTATTATTTTGGTGGCTATTGCAATCATGACAACTGCTTTCACAACAGTATTACACGACTGGATACCATTAGTCTTCAATGGAGAGAATTAGAACCAACTGATGCAACTAGACCAGTTATGAGGAGAGGCTTTGGTGGGATGTTATCGTTTGAACATGATGGAGTACATTGCTTGCTAATGATAGGAGGAATAGGATCTAAACCAGCTGTACAACTGCTGCATAATAAATACATTGAGACAATGCATGAAAGATCTAGTGGAAGATGGCGTACTAATGAGCACTCAATGTATAATTTATCATTAGGTAATATTATTCTTTGAATTATTTTAGATCTATCATTTTTGATTAGACAGTTGATTAAACTGTTGCAATGTTTATTTTAAGCAACCTATAATAATCACATAAAATGTATTATAATTTAGGAAAATGGGACTATGTATCTGTCACTGGTCAGTGTATACCATCTGCTGATGGTTTTATAATTGAAAAGATCAGCAACACAAAAGCTATTTTGTTTGGTGGAATCGTACAAGATGATACAACTGAGGCCACTGCTAGCAATGATTTGTATTTATTAAATATTGACTTATCACTCAGCACTGTGGTATGTTAAAATAAAATTATTTTTAATTGCTCTCTTAGTCTTGGCAGTGTATAAAAAAGCCTGAAGCAATTGACAAATGGCCTATAGGTAGATATATTCATGCAGGTACTATTATTGTAGCTGAATTACTCTACCCTCTACTGGTGATATGTGGTGGAATGAATAATAATAATGATAAATTAGATGACTGCTGGATGTTTGATATTACTCAACGCACTTGGACAACTTGGACAAAAGTATGAATTTTTACATTTACCGGTATTCATTAAATCAAGTTGTGCCATCTAGCCATATAATGTTATTAATGATTATTTCTATTAATAGGTAGGTCACTCATTTAGTAAGAGATGGGCTCATTCCCTCTCAGTGTTCACTTTTAGTCCTCGTTGTTTTTGGATTATTACTGTTGGAGGAGCATTTGTTTCCAGAAGAGAAGTTACTAGCGATGAACTGGTTCAGTATCCATATATAACAGTGATGAAAAGCTTAGGTATGTACTGGTATACTTGATGTGGCTTGCACAGATTTATTGCATTAAATTTTTTCTTTATATTAATAGTTTTTAACAAAGAAAAAGTTATAGTACAGGATATACCAGTATCAAATAATAGACAGTACCAGAGTATGTATTTTCAGCAACTCCAACTAGGAAGAACGCACTGGCTGGAATATCAGAAGCAAAAAGAGGAAGTACAAGTATGGGAAGGGCACCAGCTTACAGAATATAAAACATCACTAAAAGAGGAACTAGAGATACAAGCTATTAAACAACAATTAAGGAATGAGCAAGATCATAGCCGTCAATTAACAATAAAAATAGAAAAAAAGGAGACAGAACATTATCTAGAATTACAAGAGAAAGATCAGAAATATCACCATCAATTGCAAGAAAATAAGGCAGAAAAGGAACTAGAAATACAAAGAATCTGCTTTCAGTTACAGGAGAGGCTGGAGAGTGAGAAGGCAGCAAAAGATCTAGAAATACAAAATTACCATCATCGGCTACAAGAAAAGGAGCGAGAAATGCAAGAATATTACCATCATTTTGATCAGTTAAAAGGGAAGGAGGCTGAAATCCAAAGATGTCATTTTCAGTTGGAGGAGCAAGAGAGGGAGAAAGCCAAAACAGACCAAGAATTACAGAATTATTATTACCAGTTGCAGGAGAAAGAAAAAATGGAGTCACTTAAAAATCAAGAAATACAAAGATACCTTCAACAACTGCAAAAAAAGGAGGACGAAATACAAATTTACTTTAATCAACTGCAAGAATACTGTCGTCAGTTGTCAGAGAAAGAGAGAGAAAAAGCAGAAAAAGATCAAGAAATACAAAAATACCAATATCAGTTACAAGAGAAGGAGAAAACTGATGCATTTTCAAAGCAAGAAATACAAAAATACCATCAACGATTGCAAGAAAAAGAGCAAGAGAACTTAAAAAAGGATAAAGAAAAGCAAATATATTATCAAAAAATACAAGAAAATGAGAGAGATCAAACAGAGACAAAGCGAAGGCATTCTCTACAATTGTCAGAAAAAGAAACAGAAATTCAAAAATGCCATCAACAATTGCAAGAAAAAGAGCAAGAAAACTTAAAGAAGGAGAAAGAAATACAAGAAAGTGAGAGAGAGAAGACAGAGACAAAGCGAAGGCATTCTCTACAAATGTCAGAAAAAGAAACAGAAATTCAAAAATGCCATCAACATTTAAGAAAAAAGGAAGCAGAGAAGGAGCAATATCGCCATCAGCTAAAAGAAAATGAAAATAAATATATTCAACAGTTACGACAGAAAGACAAGGAACTTTCAGAGAAGCAAAAGTATCATCATCTTCAGTTGCAAGAGAATGAGGCAAAAATGAAGCAAAAAATACAAAATTTTGATCATGAGTTACAAAAGCTAAAGAAGGAGCTAGAAGATAAAGAAAAAGAGACACAAAGGCTTAGTCAGCTGTTACTGAAGGAGCAAAGAGAAAAAGATAAAAAGATCCAGCTACTATTGCAGCAAATACAACAGTATAAGCATCAGTTACAAGAAAATGATAGTATGATTCAAGTTCAAAAGGAAAAGGCTGAAGAAAAAGTTCAGGGGATCAAATTGCTTCATTCCTCACAAAGTATAGTTACATAATTAAAATTTTTAATACTGACATATATTTTATTTACTTTTACAGCGATGTTTGATGAGCATAAGGAGCAAGTACCCATTGTGCCATCAAAACAGAAGGAGCAACTTGATACAAAAGCTGCTGAAAGTGTAACTAAAACTGAAGGTATCAATTAATGTAATTATGCATGTATAATCTTTAATTATTGTGCCCTTATTATTTTCATATAGATGAACTTAAAGGTGTACACGTTGCTGATAAAAAGTCATTTCTTATTCACGGTGGACCTGACCAGTCAGTTAATTGGGAGGAATATGGTATAAGGATAACAATACCACAAGGAGCAGTGCTGCCCTCTGATACTGTACAGGTTACTATCACTGCTCTTGTAGGAGGAGATTTTATATTTCCTGAAGACACTGAGCTTGTTAGTGCAGTATATGCTATAAACCTCTCCAAACCTTTCCTTGAACCAGTTAAACTTGAGATACAGCATTGTGTTTCCATAAAAACACCAGCTCATGGCAATTACCTTAGTTTTTCTACCACAACTAATAATCAGCCACCTTACAAGTTCAATACAGTAGATGGTGGAGAATTTTCAATTGGCAACAGATATGGTAGCATAAGCATTGCTAAGTTTTCTAAGTGGTCTGTTGTCATGAAATGCAGGAGAAGAACACGTGTGCATCCATATCGCATAGAAAAATCATCACATAAAAAAGAACACGAATCTCTCTCAGTTTCATCATCATCACAGTCTTCAACTAGTATTGAAGAATCGCCTAAGCTCCCTAATATTGAAGAACCACCAGTGATTCCGTTAAAGAGAACAATTGATGCATCAGAACAAAATCAGTTAATGATACACATACCAGTGGAGATATTAGAAGGTAAAAATGTATACGTAGTAACAAGAGTGGATAATTATTTAAATAATTATAAATAATTATCCACTCATGGTAGTAAGTACTTGGTAGTATTATTGTATAAATTGTAGATGAATCACCTGTTAAGCTTTACTTTGGTCAAGTAATGTATGAGGTTAGAATAACAGGAAGAGAATGGTTGATGAGATTTCTGCTTTGTCAAGATCTAAATGCACTAATAGAGGTAAAAATGTTCTGCAGTAAACAGTTAATTTTTAATTAACACAGCATATTAAAAAAGAATTCAAGAGTTCTGAAGAATATATGGAGATATCTTTTCAGTTTGAAGATTATGATGGATGCATTGAGTTGTGCTTTAATGATAAAGAATGTCCTAAAGGATGGTCAGTGAGACCCCGTCAGAAACCTTCAAAAGTTAGGATTAAAACTAATAATAATAATAGTGACATGTAATTATGATTTACAATAGGTAAGCCAGAATGTTATTGATGAATATGGCAGCATGTCTCCTCCTCGATTTCCAAAATGTGTATTCACAATCACAGCTACACCTGGTGAAGAAGCAGTTAAGGAATTAAGTTATCCTATCCCAATCCAAGGAATAAAATCTGACACCGAGGAAATAAATATTGTATTAACAATGGGTTAGTATCATTATTATTATTATGAGTTAGTTTATGTTAATTATATTTAGGTGATTTTCAACAAAAGCCTGTAGAAACTATTGCATCACCATCAGGTTCAATTTCTCCAGGTATAGTGTATATAATATACTAATATGTAATTATGGTTATCATAGAGGAAAGGCAACTTCAATTAGCAGGAGAAGTGTTACGAGATAATTTTAAAACACTTTCTAAGATTCTGGCAGCTCCAAGTAACCTTTCAACTGTCATCATGAACTTGTATGCTAAAAAATTGATTACTGGTGCAACTTCTACAGAATGCATGAATACTGGCAGACCAGTTCAAGACAGGTGTGCTTCATTACTGTTTGCTCTTCAATCTACAGTTACTACACAACCTCAGTCAATGTTAACTTTAATTGGAGTATTAAAAGAAGAAGAAGCTTTCAAAGACATTGCTGAAAATATGGACTTGCAAATGTCACTGAATATTTATACAACCCATTAGTTGCCAATTTTTTAGCAGATTTTTTTCAGTATTAGGACTCAGAAAACAAAAACCTATCACATTAAAGTTTATGTAGGCAATTGTCAGTATCGTATTTTAATGCTCATGTTGTATTGACTGGAAAATAACAAGATTAGTCTCAAAACCATTGTGACACCTATAATTGTTTAAACAAATTGTGCAAACTTGTTTATTTTATTTTGTTAGTTATTTAAGTCAACTCAATATTGTCCAGGTTATCTGGTGATCTTCCTCTTCTTTCTTCAGTTGTATTTTTGTTGCATCTTTTCCCCACAAAGAAACCAAATAAAAATGTTATAACCAACAATATCAGTAGAGCCAGACCACTTGAAATTGAAGCAACGACAATAACTGTAGAAGATGGACCGTCACTAGGCACTGCAGTAGTAACCTCATTGCCTGTAGGTGTAGGGACTGGTATATTGTCACTGCTCATAAAAGGAGAGGGTGAAGGAGCTAGAGAAAGGGATAAAGAAGGAGCCAGGGAAAGGGATAGAGAGGTTGAGTGTGACCTGCTGCTACTGCTTGAGATCTGTGCAGGAATGACTTGTAAATCAATGCTGTCACTGAGAGTGGTAGCAATCCCTGTCACCATGCATGTGTAGTTTCCTTCATCTTTTTCTTTCACACTTTTAATGACGTATGAATGATTGTATCCTTGCAATGAAAAATTGGTAAGTACCTCGTTTGTATTCCTCAATATACTAACATTAATATCAACTGATATATCATATTGTATGTGACAAGTTATTGTTACTGTAGAGCCTTCAGGTGCTGGAGAGGCTGGAGTTAGAGATGTAGTAACACAAACTGAAGGAATCAAATCTATGCCTAGTATGATAGAAATAATGATAAAAGCAATAGATGTTATAGTAATAATAATGATTGTCAGATTTGCGGTTAGTATGTCAATAAGAAAATGATGTGTATAGCTACTAACCTTGAGTATCAAAGTCAACCCTGTATCTTTCTATTCCAACAGTATCCCATAAAGTACTGGCAGTGCAATAAAAATCTAAGGAATCAACAACCCGGTCATTCCCTGCATTAGGTACCATGCTCAGTCTATACAAATCTTCAATGGGGCTACTGGAGGTATATGTGTTTTGAAGGCCACCCACAATAAAATTCCCAGTTCTAAAAGTTATTTGAAATGATTGTAGTGGAAGAGGAGAATAGACTGCACAGGCTGTGTGAAATTAGAGTCAGTTGAAAAAGGGAGAAGAATTGTTCCAGGAGAAGGTGGAAATAAAAGAGGAATTGGCTCATAACCTATTGATGAAAAAAAAATTGAATCTTCTCTCTTTATCTATCGACAATGTACATTAAAATGTATATACCTTTAATAGTGACATAGTGTATCTCTAGTATTGTATCATTCAGAATACATCCAAACTTCTCTTGATCATTAGGAGATGAGACAGTAATGTTGTTAATGGTCTCTACCAATGAGCCATTACTGTGTTCTTTAACCAGTACTGCCATAGACTGGTTACATGTGATACTAACAGTTTGACCAGGACTGGATACGTTATGTGTGGTAATGATTGGAGCTGGAGCTACAGAACATTTACAATGATAACAAATTAATATTACAGTGATGACATCTCACTGACCTGATTGTGGTGCTGCTGTTGTGGTAGTTTTGTCACTGCAGTGTTGGATGAATGAACCAGTGACTATCAGCTTACTGAGGGAATTATGTGTATAGCTATGCCTATTGTGACACTGGCAACCATATTCACCATACTGTAGTCCATGAGTTATACTTATTGTCAAGAGAGAGCTGGTATTCGTCTGATGTACTGAATATCCTATAGTCCCATCTTGTATCTCTATTCCTCCTTCAGTCCATACTAACTCTTGTCCAGGCTGTAAGTTAGCTGTTCCATTATTGATAGTACAGTTGAGTGATAAGGAACTTCCATCACTAGAGAAACTGGTACTCACTTTAAGACTGTATTGACTAACTGTAAATGAAACAAAACAATGTATTAGTTTCTGCAGAAAATCTTTTAAGCATTCTAATTCGGGGAGTCTAACTTTATGTTATTAGTAATAATAAAGTTCATGCAAAGAGCAACTCAATTAGGATCATAAACTTACCTAATTCATTTATATTTGTTACACCATTACAGGCCTCCATCAGTACACCTCTTGCCCCTTGGAGAACTAATACAGTTAAAAGAAGGAGAGAGCAATCCTTCATGATTCTTCTTATTGCCAGTAAATATTCGTCTTACTGTTCAAGCAGGTTGTATCTATAAACAAACCACAGAAATACAATAGTCTACTTAACTTTTAGATCTATTACAGTAATTGCATATTTGATAGCTGATATCGTGCAATCTCTGATTTAGAGTCTATATAGAGTATGTACTAATGCATGCATAGATGTAGATCTAGATCAAATCACTGAGTTCATTTTACTGCCAGAAATAGCCTTTATGAAGTATAGCAAATTTCCTTTTAAAGGGTTATACATATAGTTCTATTAATAGCTGGGCTATGAAACTGATTAGAATATGCATAGAGTTTTTGGTCAATTTTAATTGGTCACAAATGGGGCAACGCCTAAGAAAGGAATGTGCGTGATTGCTCTCTAAACAATGGCGAAACAGCATTCAAAAGGTAGCAAAAGCTTTAAGCAATAATTTTGTTAACCAATGTGTGCAATCATTAATAGATTACCCTGGATTGAAAGCAAGATTTTTCCATAGTGCTGCAACAGTAGGTGATTCTGAACTATTTGTGTGGGCTGGTGATCAAGCTGGTTTGCCTAAAGTACATGACAGTCCAGAGAAGAGAAAATTTACTAATACTATACATCACTTTACTGCCTCAACTGGTCAATGGTTTACTAGACAAACTACTGGTACTCCTCCATTAGGAGTCACTGGTTACTCGTGTACTGCAATAAATGACTATTTGTATTATTTTGGTGGCTATTGCAATCATGACAACTGCTTTCACAACAGTATTACACAACTGGATACCGCTAGTCTTCAATGGAGAGAATTAGAACCAACCGACGCAACTAGACCAGTTATGAGGAGAAGCTGTGGTGGGATGTTATTGTTTGAACATGATGGAGTACATTACTTGCTAATGATAGGAGGAATAGGATCTAAACCAGCTGTACAAGTGCTGCATAATAAATACATCCAGTCTGAACTACATGGTGGAAGATGGCGTACTAATGAACACTCAATGTATAATTTATCATCAGGTAATGATACTGTGTACAAATATTATAATGCTAAACCTTCCAACAGGGCCACTGAGAGTGGGGGGCAAAAGGGGCAAATGCCCTGGGCCCCACAATTTTAAGGGCCCCAAGAAATTTTTTAAGAACTTAATTAAACAAAATTATTACAGAAGATGGGCCCTTCTGGCCTTTTGCCAAGCAAAAAAGTGATGATATCATCAAAATCAATCTTCCTAGCTAGTTAAAATTCAATAGACAAAGTGCATGTTATCATGCGTGCAGGTAAAAATTAATTAATTTTGACCACACCCACTAGGAATATGATTAAAACTGCAAAATTTTTTGCCGCACTTTGCACAATTCAATTTCCTTCCCCAGGCCCCTCCAAAGCTCTCAGCGGCCCTGCCTTCCAACCAATAGTTTCATTAAGGGCCTAGCCGATTGTACTGGTACTAACCCTTATCTTTTATTTTTATTTAGAAAAATGGGACAATGTATTTGTCATTGGTCAGTGTAATATACCACCTGCTGATGGTTTTGTTCTTGAAAAAATCAGCAACAAAAGAGCTGTTCTTTTTGGTGGAATTGTACAAGATGATAAAACTGAGGCTATTGCTAGCAATGATATGTATTTATTAAATATAGACATATCACTCAGCACTGTGGTATGTTAAAATAAACTTATTCTTAATTGCTAATTTTTTATTTCTTAGTTTTGGCAGTGTATAAAAAAACCTGAAGCAATTGATCAATGGCCTGTGGGTAGATACAATCATGCAGGTGCTATTATTGTAACCAAATTTGAGTGCCCTCTGCTGGTGATATGTGGTGGGATGAATAATGATGATGATACATTAGATGACTGCTGGATCTTTGATACTGCTCAACGCACCTGGCAAAAAGTATGGGTTTTTACATTTTAACTATTCATTGAATGAAGTTGTGATTCATGCAGCCGATGTTATTAATTCTTCTAATGATTATTTCTATTAACAGATAGGAGGTATAGATCACTCATTTAGTCAGAGATGGGCTCATTCCCTCTCAGTGTTTACATTGAGTCCTCGTTGTTTCTGGATCATAATTGTTGGAGGAGCATTTGTTTCCAGAAAAAAAGTTACTGCAGTAACTGATGAACTGGTTCTGTATCCATTCATAACAGTAACAAAAAGCCTAGGTATGTACTGGTATATGTGGTGCATGTGGCTTGCAATTCACAATGAGTATATTATTCCCAATTTTATATTAATATAGTGTTTGACAAAGAAAAAATTATGGTAAAAAATATACCAGTAGATCTATCAAATAATTGGCAGTACCAAAATACATATTTTCAGCAACTCCAACAAGGAAGATTGCATTGGCTTGAGTATCAGAAGCAAAAAGAGGAAGTACAAGTATTACCCAGCAGCACAGCACAAAAATGGGAAGGGCACAAGCTTGCAGAATGTAAAAAATTACTAAAACAGCAGGAACTAGAGACACAAGCTATTAAACAACAATTAAGGAATGAACAAGATCATAGCCGTCATTTGTCAATAAAAATAGAAAAAAAGGAGACAGAACATTATTTACAATTACAAGAGAAAGAGCAAAAATATCATCAATTGCAAGAAATTAAGGCAGAGAAGGAGCTAGAAATACAAAGAATCTGCTTTCAGTTACAGGAGAAGCTGGAGAGAGAGAAGGCAGCAAAAGATCTAGAAATACAAAATTACCATCATCGGCTACAAGAAAAGGAGCAAGAGATGCAAGAATATTACCATCATTTTGATCAGTTAAAAGGGAAGGAGGCTGAAATCCAAAGATGTCATTTTCAGTTGGAGGAGCAAGAGAGAGAAAAAGCCAAAGCAGACCAAAAAATACAAAAATATCTTCAACAGCTACAAGAAAAGGAGAAGGAAATACAAAATTACATTAATCAATTACAAGAGTACTGTGATCAGTTGTTGGAGAAGGAAAGAGAAAAAGCAGAAAAAGATAAAAAAATACAAAAATGCCAATATCAGTTACAAGAGAAGGAGAAAACTGATGCACTTTCAAAGCAAGAAATACAAAAATGCCATGAACAATTGGAAGAAAAAGAACAAGAGAACTTAAAGAAGGAGAAAGAAATACAAGAAAGTGAGAGAGAGAAGACAGAGACAAAGCAAAAGCATTCTCAACAGTTGTCAGAAAAAGAAACAGAAATTCAAAGATGCCATCAACATTTAAGAAAAAAAGAAGCAGAGACGGAGCAATATCGCCATCAGCTAAAAGAAAATGAAAAGAAATATATTCAACAGTTACGACAGAAGGACAAGGAACTTTCAGAGAAGCAACAGTATCATCATCTTCAGTTGCAAGAGAATGAGGCAAAAATGAAGCAAAGAATACAAAATTTTGATCACGAGTTACAAAAGCTAAAGAAGGAGCTAGAAGATAAAGAAAAAGAGGCACAAAGGCTTAATCAGCTGTTACTGAAGGAGCAAGAAGAAAAAGATAAAAAAATCCAGCAACTATTGCAACAAATTCAACAACATAAGCATCAGTTACAAGAAAATGATAGTATGATTCAAGTTCAAAAGGAAAAGGCTGAAGAAAAAGTTCAGGGGATCAAATTGCTTCATTCCTCACAAAGTATAGTTACATAATTAAAATTTATAATACTGACATATATTTTATTTACTTTTTACAGCGATGTTTGATGAGTATAAGGAGCAAGTACCCATTGTGCCATCAAAACAGAAGGAGCAACTTGATACAAAAGCTGCTGAAAGTGTAACTAAAACTGAAGGTATCAATGTAATTATGTTTAATTATTGTGCCCTTATTACTTTCATATAGATAAACTTAAAGGTGTACACGTTGCTGATAAAAAGTCATTTCTTATTCATGGTGGATCTGACCCATCAGTTAAATGGGAGGAATATGGTATAAGGATAACAATACCACAAGGAGCAGTGCTACCCTCTGATACTGTACAGGTCACCATCACTACTCTTGTAGGGGGAGACTTTATATTTCCTGAAGATACTGAGCTTGTTAGTGCAGTATATGCTATAAGCCTCTCCAAGCCTTTCCTTGAACCAGTTAAACTTGAGATACAGCATTGTGTCTCTATAAAAATACCAGCTCATGGCAATTACCTTAGTTTTTTTACCACAACTAATAATCTGCCACCTTATAATTTTAATACAGTAGATGGTGGAGAATTTTCTGTTGGTAACAGATATGGTAGCATAAACACTGCTAATTTTTCTAAGTGGTCTATTGTCATGGAACGCAGGAGAAGAACACGTGTGCATCCATATCGCATAGAAAAATCATCACATAAAAAAGAACACAAATCTCTCTCAGTTTCATCATCATCACAGTCTTCCACTAATCTTGAAGAATCATCTATGCTTCTTGATATTGAAGAACTGCCTGTGATTCCTTTATCTCCAAACAGAACAATTGATACATCAGAACAGAATCAGTTAATGACACACATACTAGTTGAAGGTAAAAATGTACGCTGTACTTGGTAGCATTCTTGTATAAATTGTAGATGAATTACCTGTTAAGCTTTACTCTGGTCAAGTAATTTATGAGGTTATAATAGCTGGAAGAGAATGGTTGATGAGATTTCTACTTTGTCAAGATCTAAAAGCACTAATAGAGGTATGAATGTTCTGCAGAATGCAGTTAATTTTCAATTAATGTATATAGCATATTAAAAAAGAATTCAAGAGTTCCAAAGAATATATGGAGATATATTTTCAATTTAAAGATTATGATGGATACATCGAGTTGTGCTTTAATGATAAAAAATGTTCTAAAGGATGGTCAGTGAGACCTTATCAGAAGCCTTCAAAAGTTAGGACTTAAATTAATAATGACATGTAATTATGATTTACAATAGGTAAGCCAGAATGTTATTGATGACTATGGCAGCATGTTTCCTCCTCGATTTCCAAAATGTGTATTCACAATCACAGCCACTCCTGGTAAAGACGCAGATAAGGAATTAAATTATCCCATCACAACGCAAGGAATAAAATCTGACATTAAGGAAATAAATATTGTATTAACAATGGGTTAGTATTATTATCATGAATTTATAGTTTATGTAAATTATATTTAGGTGACTTTCAACAAAAACCTACAGGCACTATTGCATCACCTCCAGCAGGGCCAAGTTCCCCAACAGGTATTGTTTTTGTATAATTTATAGAACTATTTTAATTTTGGTAATTATAGAAGAGAGGAAACTTAAACTAGCAGGAAAAGTATTACGTGATAATTTTGACACACTTTCAGAAATTCTGGCAGCTCCAAGTAACCTTTCAGCTGTCATCATGAGCTTGTATGCTAAAGAACTGATTACTGATGCAATTTCTACCGAGTGTATGAATACTGGCAGACCAGTTCAAGACAGGTGTGCTTCACTACTGTTTGCTCTTAAATCAACAGTTGCTACACAAACTCAGGCAATGTCAACTTTAATGGAAGTACTGAAGGAAAAGGAAGCATTCAAAGATATTGCTGAAAAGATGGACTTGCAAATGTCACTGAATCTTTATACAACCCATTAGTTGCCATTTTTTGCACACTATAGGATTCATAGAACAAAAACCTATGGCATTAATGTTTATGTAGGTAATTGATTTAGGTGAAGTTACTGCATTGTCTTATAATGCTCATATTATTGTATTGACTGGATAATTTTGACACCTATATATAATTGTTGAAATAAAACCATGCAAACTGCATAAATTTTAAATTTAATTTTGCTAGTTATTTAATTCAACTCAATATTATCTAGTTTGTCTGGTGAAGTTCCTATTCTTTCTTCAGTCGTATTTTTGTTGCATCTTTTCCCCACAAAGAAACCAAATAAAAATGTTATAACCAACAATATCAGTAGAGCCAGACCACTTGAAATTGAAGCAACGACAATAACTGTAGAAGATGGACCATCACTAGGCACTGCAGTAGTAACCTCATTGCCTGTAGGTGTAGGGACTAGGGACTGGTATATTGTCACTGCTCATAAAAGGAGAGGGTGAAGGAGCCAGGGAAAGGGATAAAGAAGGAGCCAGGGAAAGGGATAGAGAGGTTGAGTGTGATCTGCTACTGCTACTGCTTGAGATCTGTGCAGGAATGACTTGTAAATCAATGCTGTCACTGAGTGTGGTAGCAATCACTGTCACTTTGCATGTGTAGTTTCCTTCATCTTTCTCTTTCACACTTTTAATGACATATGAATGATTGTATCCTTGCAATGAAGAATTGGTAAGTACCTCGTTTGTATTCCTCAAGATGCTAACATTAATATCAACTGATATGTCGTATTGTATGTAACAAGTTATTGTTACTGTAGAGCCTTCAAGTACTGGAGAGACTGGAGTTAGAGAAGTAGTAACACAAACTGAAGGAATCAAATCTATGCCTATTATGATAGAAATAATGATAAAAACAATAGATGTTATAGTAATAATGATTGTCAGGTTTGCATGCAGTCAGTATGTCATTGAATGCAATA
>NW_003546677.1:10351-12203 GCF_000090795.2 Amphimedon queenslandica | reverse complement strand
TAGGTACTATGCTCAGTCTATACAAATCTTCAATGGGGCTACTGGAGGTGTATGTGTTTTGAAGGCCACCCACAATAAAATTCCCAGTTCTAAAAGTTATTTGAAATGATTGTAGTGGAAGAGGAGAATAGACTGCACAGGCTGTGTGAAATTAGAGTCAGTTGAAAAAGGGAGAAGAATTGTTCCAGGAGAAGGTGGGAATAAAAGAGAAATTGGCTCATAACCTATTGATGAAAAAGATATTGAATCATCTCTCTTTATCTATCTACAGTGTACATGTAATGTATATACCTTCAATAGTGACATAATGTATTTCTAGTATTGTATCATTCAGAATACATCCAAACTTCCCTTGATCATTAGGAGTTGAGACAGTAATATTGTTAATGGTCTCTATCAATGAGCCATTACTGTGTTCTTTAACCAGTACTGCCATAGACTGGTTACATGTGATACTAACAGTTTGACCAGGACTGGATACATTATGTGTGGTAATGATTGGAGCTGGACCTACAGAACATATAATATTACAATGATGACAAGTTAATATTACAGTGATGACATCTCACTGACCTGATTGTGGTGCTGCTGTTATGATAGTTTCATTACTGCAGTGTTGGATGAATGAACCAGTGACTATCAGTTTACTGAGTGAATTATGTGTATAGCTGTACCTATTGTGACACTGGCAACCATATTTACCGTACTGTAGTCCATCAGTTATATTGTATATTGTTAATAGAGAGCTGGTATTAGCCTGATGTACTGAATATCTTATAGTCCCTTCTTGTATCTCTATTCCTCCTTCAGTCCATACTAACTCTTGTCCAGGCTGTAAGTTAGCTGCTCCATTAGTGATAGTACAGTTGAATGATAAGGAACTTCCATCACTAGAGAAACTGGTACTCACTTCAAGACTATATTGACTAACTGTAAATAAACAAAATAATTTATTATTTTCTGCAGTAAATTTTTTAAGCATTCTAATTTGGGGAGCCTAACTTAATGTGAATAAAACAACAAGTTATTAGTAATATAAAGTTCATGAAAAGAGCAACTCAATTACATGTAGGATCATAAACTTACCCAATTCATTTATATTTGTTACACCATTACAGACCTCCATCAGTACATCTCTTGCCCCTTGGAGAACTAATACAGTTAAGAGAAGAAGAGAGCAATCCTTCATGATTCTTATTTCTGAGACTTTCTTTAAGTTTCCTTGTTTTGACAGCTGCTAATCCACAGATATTCAATTAGCCCATACTTGGGACATTAATCCATACAATGGTAGACTATATACACTAGTCTACATGTTAGACAATAGCATAAAACACATCTCTCATCAATTATTATATAAATTGCTGGGCCAAAACTATGAACTGTCAAAATTTCAAAATGCCGCAAATTTTCTATGTTTACATTAATATTTTTAAAATCAGCAGTCATCTTTAAATTGATGTCACTGTTGTAGTTTGTTAGAGTCATCGAAAAACGTTACTTTGATTTTTCTTGGCTCTGTCCCGACCAAATTTTACACAATTTCTTATGATTCCCAAGAGTCCATGATAACCTCTGACACTCAACATTGCAATACCAAACCTTAAGAAAGAAGAGAAAGAGAAAATGGAAGAAAGAAAGAACAATCAAATAATAAAAAGCTTTTTTACTTTCTTGCATTTTGAGCATTTCTTAACATTTTGAGAAGTAGTCCCGCAAGTAGAACACGACTCTTGATCAATAAAACTAAAATATTTAAATAAAAAGATAATCATTGTTTTTATCAAGTGCTTATAATAATATTAAAATAAATAATTTATTAATAATTGTTTTATCATTATAAACTTACCCT
>NW_003546677.1:8567-9535 GCF_000090795.2 Amphimedon queenslandica | reverse complement strand
AATTAATATTTTGACAATGTCACAATTTCATTCATTGAGCATCCACATGTCAAAATAGGAGTGTTTATTTTGGCAAATAACCAAAATATATTATGCTAGAATATTTTATCAGACACAATATCATCATAGTTACTGTACTTTTTATTGACTTACTAGGGATGTGTCAGCAACCACTTGGACTAACTGTTTAAATAAAACTGAATGGACGTGTGGATATGATTTAATGCACGATCTGAGATACTTCTCAACTTCTAGTGATTTACAATCTTCAGTTTGTTGTAGCAATCTGCAAGAAAGAAAGTAATTATTCATAAGACACCTTGTACTATAACAGTTTAGTTGCAACTTTAAAAATTCATGAAAATTATATTTAATTTTGATTGGAAATACATGTACATGTAGCTAAGCTATTCGTCATAATATGCATCAGAAAATGTAATAAAAACTTTGGGTGAGTTTGAAACCATTTTTTGGAAAAAAAGCATGGGCTATAGCCTTGGGTATTCTTCAGAATTTTTGGCATTTTTAAAAAATGGCTGTAACTTGAAAAATTGAAGTCGGAATCAGCTCAAACTTTCTACACAGCATAAGGGCATCAATATGTATCAGAAAATGTAATAAAAATTTGGGGTGATTTCGGAGCCATTTTTTGAAAAAAACCATGGGCTATAGCCTTGGGTATTTTTCAGAATTTTTGGCATTTTTAAAAAATGGCTGTAACTTGAAAAATTGAAGTCGGAATCAGCTCAAACTTTCTACACAGCATAAGGGCATCAATATGTATCAGAAAATGTAATAAAAATTTGGGGTGATTTCGGAGCCATTTTTTGAAAAAAACCATGGGCTATAGCCTAGGGTATTTTTCAGAATTTTGGCGTTTTCTTAAAATGGCCGTAACTTGAAAAATTGAAGTCGGAATAAGCTCAAACTTTCTACACAGCATAAGGGCATCAATATGTATCAGAAAA
>NW_003546677.1:5696-7337 GCF_000090795.2 Amphimedon queenslandica | reverse complement strand
AATTCAATTATATAAATAATTATTTATAATTTAACCTACGAATCCTCCCATCTGAGCAGCAGTTCTATTGACATTGTTAGTAGCAGTGACACTAGCTCCTTTCTCTAGCAGTAACTGAACTACTGGGGCACTACCTGATATTGTAGCGAACATGAGAGCAGTGTACTGTGAGGGAGAAAGAGGTAGAATGAGAGAGAGAGAGAGAGAGAGAGAGAGAGCAGTAGATACTAGATTAAAACTTTAAAGAACTACTGAGTTTTAGTGATTGAATGACAAATCATTGAAGAATCGCTGAACAAGTGCACGTAAAAAACATTATAATAATTATTTAAATTTTGATACATGTAAATTGCTATTAAAGTCATCCAAATCCCCATCTAAATTACTAGCTAAAACTACACAGTATATACATAATACACTTTACAGTATCATCCCTTACTCCTTGTGAGTGTAGGTTGCTATTAACATCAGCTCCTTTCTCTATTAATAATTTACATAATTCGACATTGCCACCAAAAGCAGCATGCATCAGACCAGTCATACCATCCTAGAGTATAAGAATAAAATATTAACAATTAGTAACGCGGTAGCGTTACTAAGTAGGATTCACCCCCAAACAAAATGGCTGCCACGACTTTTGCAGCCTTGCTATACCGGGAAAACGAGCTCCTATGCTTACCAGACTTTATAGAGGACCTTATCTTGACCAGAGGACTCCAATGGTACAACTAGCGTGGCTCTAGACCTCGTCTAAGCGAAAAGTCAAAAATCGGCGAACCGGCCGTTTTGTTCAGCCACCTTTTTTCATCTTCATCATCTTCATCATCAAGTCCTGTCAATCCAGTTGTCGGTGTGTATCTCAGTATCAGTTGGTGCTACAAGGATAATTCTTACACCAATCTACTCCAACAGTCTATGCGCAGGTCCATGTCCCATCATATCATTCTTCAAGTAAGGAAAAAGTGATACTGTGACTGCTGGATCGAGCCATCTTAGCTACATGCCGCCATTTTGTTAATTAAAGAAGCTTGCCATGTGCTCCAAAATTTGGGTGTGGTCGCGCATGCTCAGATGCAGCATAGATATTAAATGACATTTACTCTATTATCTATGGATGCAGATCTGCAGCTCTGGAAGAAGCAATTTATTTTTTACCAAGCTATGCTTGGAATCAACTTACTGCAATACTTTAGTGGAGGTTTCCAGCTAAAAGAAGGTATTGATTTTACATGTTACTGTTTTATCAAGTGTGTTATTTTATTTTATTTAAAAAAACAAACAATTAATGTTATGACTTATGATATGCAATAATAATTATGAACTTGACAACAGCCTGGAAGAACAGGCATAGCAGGGAAGATGGACACTCTTAGCTCATAGATTCTTGAACAAGGACTTGTGTTAAGACTAGTATTAGTTTCACTTGTCATCAGTATAGTTGATATTCCTTCAGCATGTCTATTCAATGCTGTCTCTCATAAATGTTATAACAATGATAATAATAATAATAAAGAAAATTATTGTTTGTGTAAAATCAACAAGTATCACAATTGCAACTAAAGAAATACTATAAATATTATTTAAAAAATCAACACAAACAAGAACATAAAAAATTAAAAAAAACAAGATGAAGTAGGATTC
>NW_003546677.1:2226-5686 GCF_000090795.2 Amphimedon queenslandica | reverse complement strand
TTTTTAATTTTTTATGTTATATAAATGTAGTCACTGAATATTATAACCACACTATACACCCTCTATAGCGTACACCTCCATTTAACGGACAGCACCTAGTGTACTAATTACATTTCTTACTTTATAAAATAACCTCCACGTAAAGGACACCTCTGTATAACAGAGACACTTTCTTATCTAGACTACAAGTGTCCATTACATAAAGGGGTACTCCAAGCATAAATGCTAATTGGTAAAGCCCCCACAAATGTCAAGTATATCTCAACTATTACAGGTTAGATAAATCTCTCAATACCTTATCTGTGGCATCCACTCTAACTGAAGGATCATCCAGTATCTCTCTCACATCAGTCAATACATTAGCCACCTCTTTATTTTCTATACAACATTTAATAAGTAGCAACTCAATACAGTAGCATTACTACCTTTGCTGCACAAGTAAAGGAGCCTTTTCTCTGCTTCATTCTGAGCACTGGCCGCCATTTGTAGGAGTGGCAAGAATCACTATTTTGGTACACGTGAAATCACGTGGTGAGCTGCTAAAGTATTATCATCGCAGTACAGTGTAGCTTCCATATAGCGAACAATTATAGACAAAAAGGTACAGGCTGTACTGTATATAGAAAGATAACTCATGAATCTATGCTTAGCAGCTATTACAATCCATCGGCCCACATCCACCATTTACTTCCATTGTCTTACAAATTACCATTGTATTTCATTTTATTAGTTAAACAAATAGGTATACAATGTCAGTATCCATGTCCAATGAATTCCAACAGAACATGTCACTGATGTAAGGAGAAGAGGAAGAAAAGATAATTTTTACAAAAGATCCACACAGACAAAATATCTAAAATAGCGATACAATTGATAGTAATAAACTATCAGTACTGAGTGGTTAGGGCAGGAAATGACAAGAGCCAGGAGTGTGTAGGATCAGGTTTACTTGTCTTCTGTTGCACTGAAAATAATAGGAAAAGAAATAGAGAGAAAGGAAGAGAGAGAGAACAATAATGTACAGATGCAAAATATTTGGTAAGTAAATAAAATTTTTTTTAAATTCATTTCTTTGCATGTACATGTACATCCATGAGCTCTTACTTATCAAGGGTTAACAGTGGGAGGGCAAAGAATGAGCTGATTGTGAATAAAGCATACAAACAGACTTTTAAGAACTGCATTTTAATTAAGCGGCAATCAAAAGTACATGTACAATACAACTCTTTCCATAGACCAATGAGAGATACATGGTTTAAATTGGCATTATCCATCGTTTTATACAATCCATATCTGAGACCATGATTAGTAGGTCCAGATTAGTAGGTGTAATTGCTTGCAAGCTGAAAAATGTTGTTACACCTACATGTATGACACTGTACAGTGAAGGTGTTCATACAAATATACTATTGCAGTTGAGGTGTCAGTCCAAGTTATAGTGACTAGTTGGCTTTCCTATTGCACATTACTACTATAATATAGTACCTCAATACAAGGATACACTGGACTGTATACTGTAAACAACTTGTGCTGTCCTCATAGAATAATATTGACTGAATTCAGTGGATATTCTTGAAATTAGTAACAAGCATATATATATACAATGTTGAGCTATCAAAGGTTGAACCAGCTGGTGACTAGAAAGATGTTCCATTTTTGGCAACATGCTACTTCAGTAGCAACAAGTTGCCTCAACTTTACGATCCAAAATTAACATAAGGTAATGCTATACCGTAGGGCGCCTTTTTTTCGAGGGCTATAAATTTCGCGGATTTCGCGATTTTTTTAAAGATTCAATAAATTTACTTTTGCGAAAATCAAATCAATACGGTACAAGATGGCAGACGGCATAAATTCGTGAAAATTAAATCCGCAAAATAAAAATCCACGAAATTCATAGCCCTCGAAAAAAAGGCGCCCTACGGTATGTTATGATAGGGAGTGCTGTATAGAACAATGGCCACTGTCTATGTAACGTAAAAAAGAATCTCACTTCTTAACTCTACATATTATAAATAGTGGCCATTGGTTTATACAGCACTTTCTACCTTAATGAATAATGATAATTATGCAGTGTAAATCAGCCTTCATTTCAGTGTATCAACGGCATGCATGTTAATAAAAGTAGCCTGGACATGCAGTCATTACATTACATGTTATACCACACCAGAGTTCAGTAGATACAGGTTGTTGCATACTGCAGTACAGTAGAGTATACAGCAATTGAATGGGCTATTGTTCAGTTGAGGTGTCAGTCCAAGTTTTAGTGACTAGTTGGCTTTCTTATTAGACAAGACTACTATAATATAGCACCTCAATACAAGGATACAACTATAAACAACTTATATCTAATGAACTGTAGCTGATGATTGGGTCTTAATGTAAGCCCATGCACAGATACAGTTGCATCAAGTGCTCTTGGTTGTATGTATTTTTGGAGATATTTTGAGTTGATTTGACTACACATCAAAGTAACCACAAAAGCTGCTTCTGTATACAAAGTTAAATATATACATGAGTTTACGAATAGTGTCTTCAATTTTCATTTTAATAACATTAATAGCAAGTTCCCGTGTGCATGTGAATGAAATGAATTTTATAAAATGCAATTACATGCATACTCTTGGTAGCTGGTATAGCTGCATATTGTATATGCTTATATGTTACTGATTTGAAGAACATATCCACTAAATTCATTCAATATTATTCCATGCACGAGGAGAGCACACATGTATATAAGTTGTTTACAGTATACAGTGTATCCTTGTATTGAGGTACTACATTATAGTAGTCATGTACAATAGGAAAGCCAACTTGTCACTGTAACTTGGACTGACACCTCAACTAGACAATAGCCCATTCAATTAATGTAGACTAATGTATACTGCATTGTATGCAACAACATGTATCTACTGAACACTGAATGGTGAGGTATAGCATGTAATGTGAAGAGTGCCCAGGCTGTTTTTATTAACATGCATTAATACACTTGAAAATGAAGGCTGATTGACAATGAAGGCTGATTGACAATGAAGGCTGATTGACAATGAAGGCTGATTGACAATGAAGGCTGATTTACAATGAAGGCTGATTTACAATGAAGGATGATTTACACTGCAAAATTAATGTAAGGTATTGCTATGCATTAAGAAAGGAAGTGGATCATAAACCAATGGCTGCACTATTTACATAAAGTAAGAATTGAGATACTTTCTATTCTTACATTACATAAGTATGCATGGTTCACTGTAAACCCAAAGGTAGGTTCACTGTAAACCCAAAGGTAGGTTCAATGTATTTTGGGGTATTATAGTAGTCATCTGGAATAGGAAAGCAAACTAGTCACTATAACTTCAATTGAAGTTCGTACGTCAAATTGAATGTTGTCCAATTGAAGTGTCAGTCCAAGTTATAGTGACTGGTTGGCTTTCCTATTGCACATGACTACTATAATGTAGTA
>NW_003546677.1:0-1512 GCF_000090795.2 Amphimedon queenslandica | reverse complement strand
TGACAATTTCAGTTACCATTACTGTGAGAGTCAGTAATCAAGCTCATCAGCTAAAAGCCAAGAACTTTAGGACTCATGCAACACTATAGGACATGCACAGTTTATTTTTGCTTACCTGTAATATTACATTTTTGATTAATTATTTATCTTGGCTTACATTAAAAATTTATTCAAAATAAATCAAAATTATCAAGTGTTACTGTTTGCACTGTGAGCTGGTCATTATAACTTACAAATAATCAGTGATGAGTGACCAATAATTAATAATAATAATCACTATGCATACATACATCACATTGATAAATGCATGTGCAGTTTGGCCATGCAATACTACAGAGCAGATGTGCTTTGGTGCATATGACTGCATGTCATGCTTGAGGATTACTATTGAAGTTATTAATGCTTATAATGCTTATCAAGGAGCATATCTAAGAATTTGGAAAGGAGAGTGCTACACCCACTTTTTTACAGTGGTAAAAAAGCATTTTCCTTCATAACTCAAAAATTGAAGTCAGAATCACCTCAAACTTTTTACACAGCATAAGGACATCAATATATATCAGAAATTGTATTAAAAATTTGGTTTGATTTTTAAAGCTATTTTTTGGAAAAAAGCATGGGCTACAAGAAAATAAAAAAATAAAAAAAAAACCAAGATGAAGTAGGATTCTAGAGCAAATTCATAAAAAAAGTAATGAAAACAAGGGCAAGTAGGATTCCAAACAACCAATGAAAATACGAAATGAAAGTCCTGCTTTCGTGATGCAAATTCTACTCTACATTGTACTTTTAATGTTACTATTAAGAATTACGGATCACCTTGCAATGTAGCGTAGAATTTGCGTTATGAAAGCAGGATTTTCATTTCATATTTTCATTAGTCGTTTGGAATCCTAATTGCCCTTGTTTCTATTACTTTTTTTAATGAATTTGTTCTATACTCAATCTTGTTTTTTTTTTTAAATTTATGTTCTTGTTTGTGTTGATTTTTTATAATATTCATAATATTTCTTCAGTTGTAATTGTGATACTTGTTGATTTTAGACAAACAAAAATTTTCTTTATTATTATTATCATTGTTATGACTTAACAGCATTTATGAGAGACAGCATATGCTGAAGGAAATCTAGGAATATCTACTATACTGATGACAAGTGAAGTTAATACTATAGTCTTGACACAAGTCCTTGTTCAAGAAGCAGTGAGAGTACCCGTCTTCCCTGCAACCCTGTAGCTATTCCTATTCTTCCTGTTGTCAACTGAGTTCATAATAATTATTATTGCATAATAGTAACATTAATTAATTGTTTGTGTTTTTTTAAATAAAATAATTGATCACACACTTGATAAAACAATCATAAGGACATCAATATGCACCAGAAAATGTAATTAAAATTGGGGGTGACTTTGGAGCTATTTTTTGAAAAAACCCATGGGCAAAATGGCGACTAGGAGAAAGTGCTGTGGCTGCCACAAGAACGGGGCTTGTCGCTGGTGTGTCTGTGTAAAGAA
>NW_003546676.1:81406-84118 GCF_000090795.2 Amphimedon queenslandica | reverse complement strand
TTGATACAATGTACTGCATGTCCACATTAGCATGCCAGGATGTTAGCTGAATGGGATTGAAGCTGTTGAGCATCCCATCATTATGTGCAGTGAGTATTACAGGCTTCTCTTCAGTGATGTTGATGGTGGTCTGTGCCTGGATATCCAAACCGACACTCCTGCTTGCCATTACGTGTACGTAGGCAGTAGGACTCTGAACAGCGAGTGTGTCGTTGGCAGGTAGCAATAAGATGAGTCAAGTCTTCTTCAAAATCAGTTATTTGTCAAAATGACTTTTTACAGACGTGTGGATCAACCTTTGCTGGTGGAACATCACTGACATTACTGCCATCAGGAAGGACCGCAGGATTGATGGTAGAAATGATATTGACAGCATACTCAATGATTTGCTGCTTAGCTGACTCCACAAGATAAGATTGGTATAAAAGAAGGTTCTCAACATTAGGAGCATTGGGTAACCAAGCTAGTCCATGTATATGAGGACTGCCTCAATGTTGCCACTCAAACCTCATCCAGTAGTCTGTGGCTCCAAGTATACCAACATAAAACACTTGAACAAACTTTTAGATTCTGTAGGTAAAGAACCAGTCAGCTAGTGCAATATTATTGAAAACTGCTCTAGCTCGAGCTTGTTTGTCATCTGGATCTTCAGGACAGATGAGGTTTGCTAACTCAGGCCACTGGTAATCAGCAACACTGTGAGTGAAGAAGATGATGGGCAGTCCCATTGCCGGTTTGACCATAAGTGCTGGTCTTGACAAATTTTTGACCACAGGGCCTCCTCTGGTAAGTCAAAGACAGATTCCACTAGACTCTTCCTTCTACAATTGATGTTGACAGTTGCATCCAGTACTATTTGCTATGGACTTTGCACAGTATTCACATTACAATGTACACTTATCTATCTGTTTGATTCTTTATTGAAATTTATTTGGCCACTACTAAGAAAAATTTATCATTATAGCTTCTACTGTTAGTCATTTGAAGTAAAAAATTAAAAAAATTCTGGTTTAACAACCATTATGCTATATCACCTCCCTATGTAGGAGGAAAATACGAGGACACGAAGGACCTGCTGGGACTGGAGGCATTGCCCACCTCATTGGTAGAGGGTGTGTCAGTCACTAGCATGATCCTCCAGCTAGCTAAATGGGACCACTATTTATACCCTCACCCCGACAAAGAATTGGCAGAGGTCCTCAGGAGGGGCATACACTGGGGCTTCAAAATAGGGTTCAATTACCCTAAAGAGCTACACCCCTTAATGAGGAATTATGAGTCATAAAGGGCAATCCTGGTCACTCCCAATATTACATTGATGAGGAAGTGCGAGCCCTACGCTTGAGGGACATTCCAAAGGATGCCCCTGTGCACTGAAGCCCTACAGGGTTGATTGAAAAGGATCATCAGCCAGACAAATTCCAGCTAATTCCTGAACTTTCCTCCCCTACGGGGAGCAGTATAAATGATGGCACAGATGATAGTCTCCCATCCTTATGCTACACCTGGATAGAGGACAAGGTACAGCTGATAAAGGCCTGATGGCCAAGCTGGACTTAAGCAACATACAGACAAGTTCATCTTGACAATAAATCGCTGCTAGCAATCAGATGGGGTGGGGCAGTTTACCTGTACTCCACCCTCCCGTTTGGCCTATGCTTTGCCCCGAAGCTATTCACTGCAATGGCGAATGGCTTAGCCCGGGATATAATCTGCGAAGGAATTTCTCACTTCCTCCATTACCTGGACAATTCCTTTTCCTGTCCACCACAACCCAGTAAATGCAAGCAATCATTTAGAGTCGCCTTGGAGCTGTGTGAGGACCTGGGTTTCACAGTGTCGCAGAGAAGGTGGTTTGTCCATCAAGTACAGTAACTTTTATAGTTATCGAGCCATACTCTCAAAAGATGGAGACGAGACTCCCCAGAAGAAAGGTGGAACACCTGCAAAGATGCCTGGGCAGGTGGCTGACTCAGAAATCTGCTACCAAGAGTTAACCGCAATAAATAATTGGCCAGCTGTCTCACATGGTTCTTGTGGTCCATCTTTGCTGGGCTACATCCTGGAGACCGTTAGTTTTCCTAGAAGCAAAACAATGCTGTCTGGCTAAAGCTTGAATTCTGGGCTGACCTCCACTGGTAGAACATTTTCATTCAGAGCTGGAATGGGGTTGCTCTCTTTCCAGGCTGTCTCCTTATGACTGTCACTTCCGATGCCTCCGAATCTTGGGGGTGTGGAGCATTCCTCAGCGGGGGGACCTCCTGGTTCCAGTTCCAATGACCTTTTAGCTGGGAGGGGGTTTGCACTGCCACAAAGGAACTGTTCCCAAGTCATGGCCACAGCCATAAGGAAAACCGAATGGAAGGGTGGTTGGGTTCTTTTCGGGCCTGGAAACCAAGCAGTGGTTTCCGCCCTGTCCTTTTCCCTGCCTCTCATATATTTTGAGAACTCTCTTCTGTCTCGAAGCTTATTTTGACTTCAGGCACCAGGTGGTACATGTCCCTGGTGTTGATAATGGGGTGGCGGATGCCTTCTCACGTTACCATGTGGCCGCCTTCTTTTTGTTCTTCCCACAGGCAAACTTCATGCCGCACCGTATACGACAACCGCTGGTAACATTGCTATCAGACAGATCCCTAGTGTGGATGTCACCTCACTGGAGAGACTTACTAGAGCTCTTTAAAAATGGTGTCTCAACATAGAGAATAAGTG
>NW_003546676.1:78254-80535 GCF_000090795.2 Amphimedon queenslandica | reverse complement strand
GGTACCTATCTTTCTGTGCCGCAGCCAACCATCGCCCCTTGCCTCCATCAGAGTGTCCAGGGCCACTTCATGGCCTTTCTAGCCCATCAGAGGCTGGCTCACCAGTCGATCCTGACCTACCTATCTGGAGTGAGGAACTTGTCCATTGCTAGCGGTGGCACACGGGTGGAAAGGGACCAAATGCCCTGCCTCCAACTAGTCCTACAGGGGTAGCCAGATCGTTCTCCCATCGCAATTGGCAGTATCGCTACTTCATTATTACTGGTAACATCATGCACCAGCTGTTGGTGGTATGTCAGGGCAAGATTTTGAATCAAGATTAATGAGGGCGGCTACCTGAGTCAGTTACTTTGGTTTCTTAAGAATAGGGAATGCATGACTTTGCATGACACTACAAAAAATCCATCGCTCAGTCACTGAGGTAGAAACTAGACATCACATACCAGAGAGTACAGGTAGCTGCTTTCTTTGTCTTAAAAGGGGGCACATCACGAGAAATTGCCAATCTCATTTTAAGTTTGCGAAATGTAAGGGAATGCATGACACTAGCTGGTGCTACTAGATGAAAGTAACACTTAATGAGTCTGTGAGTAGCACATCAGGATAGCATTCTAAAACAAGCACAAATCAAGCCTCAATCCTGAAGCACCTGTTTTTGAAGACACAAATACCTATACTACACTTTCTGCAGGTGGTGATATGGAAGTATAACTCCAGATAGCTCAAGCTGTTGTCTATAATCCCTTCAAGAAGAGGAAGAGTTGTTGCCCAGCTTATACTGGATGGTGGCAGTCACAGGTCATATGTGACTGATGATAAACGAAAGAGTTTGGGATTAAAATCACTTTGGAAGAAGCAGATGTCTCTTATGACCTTTAGGTCAATGGAAGAGCAGCAGGAGTGTCACTAGGTTCAAATTGGAATCCAGTTAAAGGATGAGGACATTTTGAGATCCCCATACTTGCAGTACCTTTAATATGTCACAGCTGAGCTGCTACACCCAATACAGAGACTTAAGTCATATCCAGCAGCTTGATATTGCTGATATGGCTCAGGATGGTGGATTAACAATTGCTCCTCAAGTTTTTATAGGCTCAGATTTCTGCTGGCATCTTGTGACAGGTAGACAGATTAGAGGAGAGTGTGGTCCAGTTGCATTACAAACAAGATTGGGATAGGTGTTAACTGGCCCAATTTCATCAGTTAAGAAGCATATAACTGCTACTATGATGACATTTGCATTACAGATGAGTGCAAAAAATAACAAGGAACTGAAAAGACAATTCTGAGAATTTTGGGACATGGAATCATTGGGATACTTTAATCATGAGAGCTCACTCTATGAGCAGTTTAAACGAAATGTAGTATTTAGAGACGGCAGATATGAAGTACCTCTACCGTGGAAATGTCCATTGCAGGACATTTCATGTAATTATCAATTGTATCTTAAAAGACTAAGGAGTCAACTAAGAAGATTACAAAGAGCTCCAAGACTGCTCAGGGAATATTATGGCATTATCCAAGGTCAATTGAAGAATGGGATGATAGAACAGGTACCAGAGCCAGAGATAGAAGATCATGATAAAACACACTATTTGCCTCACCATGCTGTCATTTGACAAGACAAAGAGACTACTGGAGTCCGTATTGCTTATGATGTGTCTGCTAAATCAGAGGGAGCTTCCCTGAATGAGTGTTCACACATGGATGAAAGCGCAATCAGCAAATTTTGGAGATACATCTTAGATTTAAATTTTATTGATAGCAGATATTCCTAATCATGTCTGATAAGTACAATAGCAAAGAGCCTAAAATATAGGTTGGTGTGGCATCTAGCCCTTTTTTGAATGCTACTCTTCAAAATAAAATGGAAGGCTAACAGAAATTATTTCCCTCCACAATAGCTAAACTGATACACTCAATGTTTGTAGATGACATGGTATGTGGTGCAAATACTGAGAATGAGCCATATACTAGAGTCTAACGACAAGCTTGCCACAGGTGGATTTTATCTGCGTAAATTTATTACTAATAATCTTAACCTTCAAAATAAGTTAATGAGGGAGAGAGAGACTCCCACAGGTACCAATAAGTGAATGTAAGGTACCTGGGACTTGGGAGGTTGAAACTGACAGTCTGGTTTTTGATATGTTAGAAGTAGTTGCTAACGTAGATGTGTGCTTGCCAAGCAAGAGGTCAGTGGTAGGAGTAGTTAGTCGGTTCTGTGATGCTATTGGTGTTCTATTGCCAGTCATTATCATATTTAAGATCTTTTTACAAT
>NW_003546676.1:76046-78244 GCF_000090795.2 Amphimedon queenslandica | reverse complement strand
CCCATCCAATGGAATATCTATCTCAATACTGAAAAATAACACAAAATGGTTCAATGGAGCAAATTGGCTATCAGAGTGAAAGATCGAATCTTATACTGTAACAAAGTCGGCTGATGAGTGTGCTATAGAGTTGGGAGCGCACGACTGCAAGCAAACACTGAGTCTATTGACAACAGACAGATATAGCCTCTCTCAAATCACTGATATAAAGAAACAGCAGTTTAAATAAGCTGCTTCGAGTCACTATTAAAGGGTAACGAAGATTATTTTTTTGATTTTTCAATAATTAATTCACAGTATCTATACAACAAATGAACAACATTTATGCACTTATTTCCATCAAAAAGTCTTCCACTTGTGAGATAATGCACATTACATTTCATTGTTATTGTTGACAGCCATCTTCTTGTTTCAGCAACAATGAGGGGGAGTGCAATTTGTGATGAATTGATGGCTGTTCCTTGCATCTCTTTCATGCAGAATAGATGTGCTATAATAGCTGCAATAATACAAAAGTAAGGACAATTTTATAATGCTTCCACTCCCAGAAGATACAGTTTTAAAGAATGTGGGTTTATTAGCTAAAAGAAGAACTTGAAATGAATGGTCAGGCCCAAGAACCTGCTTCATTTCACAGCAATCATATCACCATATCATCTGGGAGTAGAAGCAGTATAAAATTGTCCTTGTTGTTGTATTATTGCAGCTATTAAAACCATCTATTCTGCATGACAGAGATGCAAGGAACAGCCATCAATTTATCTGATGACATCACAAATTGCACTCCCCAGCATTGTTGCTGAAACAGGAAGATGGCTGCCAACAAAAGAGATAAAATGGAAAGTTCATTATCTCACAAGTGGAAGACTTTTTGATGGAAATAAGTGTATAACTGTTGTTCATTAGTTGTTTAGATACTGTGACTTGATTATTGAAACATCATAAAAATAATCTTAGTCACCCTTTAATATTTTGAAGTTCATTTGTATATTGAAGAATAAAGAAATTGATTTTATTGTTTGAAAACACAGGCAGAAGCCTTGTGGATTATAGATGGTCGGAGTACTATTGTACATGACCAGAAACTTGAAATTTGAGGAGACAATTAAGATTATTTGTCCATGATAAAGTGTTTTGGAGATTTGGGGGAGGTTTGTCCAATGCTAGCCTACCTTATTCGGCTAAGCATATAGTCTTATTATATAAGTGACATCCCCTATCTACCTTGGTTGTGAAGCACTCTCATGAGAGGGTGTTACACTATGGTGTCAAGGAAATCTTGTAGAGATACGCTCACAATATTGGATTAATTGAGGGAGGTTCTTTTGTGAAGCGAACATTGTTTCATTGCACCATATGTAGACAATTTGGGGCTCTGTCATATTTAGTACCACTTCCTGCCCCTTTTCCTCCCTTCAGGGTTCAGGAGGAACCCCCTTTCACCTTTTTAGGGGTGGACTTTGCTGTCCCACTTTATGATAAGGCCAAAGACCCCTGCAAAGGTGAATGTAAAGTCTGGATTTGTTTGTTTACTTGTTGTATTGTTAGAGCAATTCATTTTGAATTTATAAATTGAAGCAATTTATTGCTAAAAGGGTCTCCCTAAGAAGACTATCTCATAACGGGCAAGACTTTCAAGGGAGCAGCTAAAGTCATTCGTGCTATGTCTGGGATGAACTTAGAATGGCAGTTTAATGTGAAGAGAGACCAAATGGTGGGAAGGCGTATTCGAAACGATGATTGGTTCTACCAAACAATGCTTCAGGAAGATGACTGGTCATTCTAAGGTGACTTTGGATCAGCTAAGTACAGCTGTAGCAGAAGTTGAGATGATTCTTAATTTGAGACCAATCACTTACCTCTCCTCTGACGATTTAGATGAGCCTCTCACTCCCTCTCACCCATTGAAGGGTGCTGCCTCTGTAACTTACCTGATAACCTTTGTTATGAACAGGATGATATTGATTACAGTCCTTAGAGTACAACTAAAGTATTAACATGTCGAATGAAACATTTCAGTAATAGTTTGCATCGGTTCTGGAATCGTTGGACCAAAGCATATTTGATTGCTCTCAGAGAAGGACACAGTTATGTGAAACAGAAGAAAAGCAGGTTGAGACACATCCAGGAGACATTGTTTTGTTCACTGCGAAAGTGGAACAAGTCTTACTGGAAGAGACAAAATGGTGAGAAGTGCT